>NW_025786994.1:0-15727 GCF_021130785.1 Homalodisca vitripennis
TTATAATTGAATTGAATATTTTGAATTATAATCTGGAATAATTGAATTGGATCAATTTTAAAATGTCAGTTATAATATTAAAATCAAGATAATTTATTTCTATTACATTTACGATTTTTGTTGTATTGAATTTCAAATTTTTTCCATTGTAGATACGAGGTTTAATTATTCTGTATTGAAATGTTTGCGATTTGAAAACTTAAAAGTGGAATCCGAAACTACGTAATACAGTTTCAGAATCTTTACGTACACAAAGGGTTTTGTGGAATCCTTACAGTTCATTAGTTAAATATAGTAAAAATCCTGTTTAAAAGCAGTTATCCCTGCAAAGAAAGAAAGGTCTTCCAGTGCTTTAACGTAATAACAAATTGACGAACATTTCCATTTTCTTTTGTAAAACATACTATAAATAATTAATGGACATTTTCAATTGTGTTTATTTTTAACTAGTTCTAACAAAACCAATGATATTACATTAGATCTTTAACTCTACTTTTATTTTTTGAAATAAACAAATCGAAACCATTTGATTAATCTTTTTAATAATTCCTTTATATCTCACAATGTACTCTTATAATGAATTCTGGGCAAAAGAAACTTTATATTCATGATCGACTTACCTATAATACAACTGAATTTTATACTTGTTTTGATTCAAAGTCAAATAATGTAGTAATTTTTTAAATCCCACATTCTAATTTCTGTGTTTTTTGCATTGAAAGTTTTATGTCGAAGATCTCCGACTTAATAAAAAAATTTAAGTTGCCTGTAAAGTCGGTTTTTTACGGGCGAAGATTCTTACGTGACAACGTCTTTTTCTCGGTAGAATATTTATTGATATGAATATTATTAAATTGCACAATAGGAAACAAAGGAATTGAATGAAAATAAGAATTGCACAAATTTTACCTTATAGAAATATATTTTGTTTTACTAAAAAACATTGTTACATAATTTGAAATTAATTAAAATTTTTTTATTGTAAATGGTAAAGTTGGGAATAAAACATTTACTAAAATTGGAATTGTGAAATTACTTGCTAAAATTCAGTTAAATTCTAACTCAGCGCGTGGTGATTGGTCGGTTTAGTTCGTTTGTTTGGTCGCCACTGTTATGGACAGGTTATAGAGGTTATAAATTTGTTAATTTTTATATGTTTGACTAGCAATACGCGCTGTTTCTTCTCAATCGACTGGAATTACGATTGATTGCAGAGTGATTTAAAACTAATTTAATTTACTTAACACTATCAACATTTGTCAATAGTATGACCATAACCTATAAACTCAAGTTTCTTCAAACTTTTGTGTCAATCTACCCTCAACCAATTAATCAATCAATCATAGTTTACGATAATGAAATATCAGTGTACAATTATTTACCTTTATTGTTGTAGTTGTTGTAAATGACGAATCTAAGCACTCCACATTTTCACGAATAAACATAGTTATCTGCTTTATCCCGTGCGGCGGACCCACAGTTATCTGCTTTATCCCGTGCGGATCCCGTGCGGCGGACCCACTGGACGGGCATCGTAACGTTACCGGGCGTTACACTTTTTCATGAGTGACTCCGAGCCGCAACCTAATTTAAGACGTCACGTCAAAAATAACTCAAATTTAGTACACATATTCTTCGAATTAATAGACCCATCTAATAATTTTATTTTCAAAACTAATATTAATCAGAGTGATATTCAAGAATATTTGTAATTCGACCTATATAATGTCGAAATATAATGAACTGTAAGGATTCCACAAAACTCTTTGTGTACGTAAAGATTATGAAACTGTATTACGTAGTTTCGGATTCACTTTAAGTTTCAAATCGCAAACATTTCAATACAGAATAATTAACCTCGTATCTACAATGGAACAAATTTGAAATTCAATACAACAAAAATCGTAATGGAATAGAAATAAATTATCTTGATTTAATATTATAACTACATTTTAAATTTGATCAATTCAATTATTCAATTATAATTCAAAATATTCAATTCAATTATAAACATATATAAATGAATGAATGTTTGTGTGTTTGTCCTTTATGGAATCGCAAAATATTAGACAGGCCATTATGAAAATTTGTATGTATACGTAATTTTTCCACGTAGAAGGTTTATAAGTTTATACCCATTTGATGTAACCAAAATGATAAAAGGTTTCAAAGCGCCTGCACACTATAAAAATGCATATTACGAGACAGGTTACGTATATTACATGAGCCAAACTCGATTTAAAGGCCCTAAGTAATTATGGTATATTTGTCTTTAAGATAGGATTTTCTGATTGAAACTTAAAGTTTGAGTGTTTAGACCACCTTTATAATAAAAGTACATGTACGTTCACAATGGCTATAAACACAAACATATTTTCTTTATCGTGGCAACAAGGCAAACTCTACATCGGCGTTGTAAATATAATTCAATTAAACCAGAAGTACACATACACGGTCCAAAGCTTACGAAAAGCGTGCAAAGCCGTGGGAAACAGCTAGTAAAAATATTACCGGGTAAGAAAATCCAAAGGGTCTGCTTTATTGTAAGGTTCTGGAGTTTCTAAAGTTATGGAATCTCCACGAGGATCATTGACATTAGCAGAAGGGCAGGCAGTCAAGTTTGCCGGGAGTTGCCAGTGGTTGAAACTTTACCGTCCTGGTGGAGTTTGCTCCTCTAGTCTTAAGTCCGGAAATCTTTCATCTGCGACAGGAAGATTGAATAGATCTGTCCAAGGAAGACTCTTGCGACAGTCTGAAAACCGGTTGAAATCTAGGGTAGGTGGGAGGCTGAAAAAAAAATAGATTTAATATTGAAACCCATGAAAAAACATAAAAGATATATAACTTTTTTCCAAACATACAATACATACTTTAAATAATATAATTACCACTATAATTTACAAATTTACTTTTTTTATTTTGAAACTTCTTATAAAGCATTTGTTCTAAGCAATGCAATTTTAATGAACGCTGGTTTTCATGAAAACCAATGCATTTTGTTAGAAATGCTGTACAAAGTTGTGCCTGAGAAAGAGGAAAGCGTTTTTGGTTCGCAGACTTACGCTCTGTTGGCTTAAAAGAGTTCAGTATAAGTTTTTGGGATACATGGGGGTAACACTTTGCCTACTACTTAATAATCAATCTATATACATGAAACATGTAACGGGGACCGTAATTGACCGCATTTGAAGCTTCTGCCCCCTACATATTATAGAAAAGCGTTTGGGATCAAATCCATGCGGGTTAGTTGTTTTGAGACCGCTTTCTTGTTTCATAGTAATCCACTTAGTCCATTCCCTTCACAAGAGTAGTCGTGTAGAAATTGGATATGAACCTACACTTTCATCCCTTTGAACCGGCTTCATCCCCTTTGGATCCGATTGCTTCATCAAATAACAAATCCTTCACCTTAACTTGATGAACGTTCCTCTAAATTTCTGTAAAGATATCTTATTAACTGCGGGTAATCGATGATAATATATACATACATGTTTATATGTTATATTTGTATACACAAAAACACTATCCTAAAGTATGTAAAAGTTAGAAATCAACCTGCAAACACAATGTTTGTATGTTGACAAGAAAAGGTTGTTTATAAAAACCCAAGATCACGTCGATCACAAACACAGAGTGCAACGTTATGGGCAATATTGTGTTGCTGCGGATATGTTTTTATTATGTCCATGGTGAGATATATGTTGTGACGGACAATCTTATATAGTCTTCCATGCCAACGTCTCCTCTACCACAATTATAAAACATTACACGAGAATAACATAATGACGTTTTGTCCATGGTGGGGTATTGTTATGTGACCGGACCAATATATATAATCTTCCAGCAACATCTCCTCTTACCACAATTATAAAACATTACACGAGAATAACATAATTGACGTTTGTCCATGGTGGGGTGATTGTTTGGTGGAACCGGACAATATTATATAATCTTCCAAGCAACATCTCCTCTACCACAATTACAAAACATTTACATACGAGAATAGCATAATGACGTTTGTTCCATGGTGGGTACATTGATTGTGACGGACAATATTATATAATCTTCCAGCAACATCTCCTTCTACCGACAATTACAAAACATTACACGAGAATAGCATAATGACGTTTTGTCCATGGTTGGGTATTGTTGTGTGTACGGAACAATATTATTTAATCTTCCAGCAACATCTCCTCTACCACAATTACACAAACATTACACGAGAAATAGCCATAATGACGTTTTGTCCCATGGTGGGGTATTGTTGTGACGGACAATATTATGACTAATCTTCTCAGCAACATCTCCTCTACCACAATTACAAAACATTACACGAGAATCAGCATAATGAAGTTTGTCCATGGTGTGGGTATTTAGTTTGTGACGGACTAATATTATATAATCTTCCAGCAACATCTCCCCTTCTACTCCACAATTACTAAAACATTACACGAGAATAGCAATAATGACTTTTTGTCCATGGTGGGGTAATTGTTGTGGACGGACAATAATTAATATAATCCTTCCCAGCACACATCTCCTCTACCACAAATTATAAAACATTACACGAGAATAACATAATGACGTTTGTCCAATGGTGGGGTATTGTTGTGACGGACCAATCCATTATATAGTCTTCCAGCAACATCTCCTCTACCACAATTATAAAACATTACACGAGAATAAATCATAATGACGTTTTGTACCATGGTGGGTATTGTTGTCGGACGGACAATCTTATATAGTCCTTTCAGCAAATCATCTCCTCTACCACCAATTATATAAACATTACACGAGAATAACATAATGACGTTTGTTCCATGGTGGGGTATTGTTGTGACGGACAATCTTATATAGTCTTCCACAGCAACATCTCCCTCTACCAACACAATTATAAAACTATTACACGAGAATAACATAGATGACGTTTGTCCATGGTGGGGTATTGGTTGTGACGGGACAATATTATATAATATCTTCCAGCAACATCTCCTCTTACCCACAATTACAAAAACATTACCACGAGAATAGCATAATGAAGGTTATGTCAGGAAGGGGACTGTATTATGTAAGCACGCTTGTCAGAAGCAAAGCTTGAAAACCACGATCTCATTTACAATGAGTCGCTGTGAAAGCATCCTTACCTCAGCTATAATGTAATGGACGGTTATATTGTGATTGGATAATCTGTGTACTTCTCCTAAGTAGTGTTAATAGAGTTTTCCTATTGAAGCTTAAAATTTGTATAGATCTCGAAGTATCTAAATTTGTTTCTATTAAGTGGAACTCAGCAAATTCATTTTCAGTTTAATAAAGAAATAAACCATCTAAATATTTTATATTGTTAATGTACTGTTATATTGTTAGGCAAATATTTATTAATTTTAGAATAAAAGAAGATTAATATAATTCATCTTAGTCTGGGCGATTCATCTTGACATAAGTACGGCTTGCTATCTGATCCTGTGATATATATTGAAGTTAGATCAGGAACGAGCAAAATCAACTATATGAATAATTTAAAAAAAAAATACTAAGAACGAAATTAATTTATAATGGCCATTAATATACACTGTTTTTCGTATTGGTTTATTTGATCTTACCAACAAAGTAAGGTCCAACATTGGCGTCGTAGATATTCGTATAATATCAGCAGTGGTCCTATATATGTTCAACAAGAACCGTGTTACTAAAACAGCGTGTAAAGTCTGCGGGTGCTTATGTGTTTTATTCTTGAATCGGGAAAAAGGTAAAATCAGCTATGGAACCAAAAATATTAAAACCGGACTAAATTACAATGGGCATAAATATACACTTATCAACGTTTTTTCATTAGATCGTCAACCAAGAAAGCAAAGGTCAGCATTGGCGACAGATATATAATTCACCTCGAAATTTGTGGTCGTTACATGTAAAAACATGTTTATTTAATGTACAATAATTAAAGAAAATATCCAGATAAGAAAATTAAAATTTGTGAATAAAATGTATGTTTAACTGCTACATTGTTAGAAAATATGTAAATGTTAGGTAATATAAAGACAAAGTTCACTATCAAACTTTTACGACAGATTAAAGAGGCGTTTTATTAAAGCCTATTATTTGTTGTCATATGACAAAAATAGCCTTGCTTTTTAGATCTGTGTAATGTAATGTGTAGTTAATGATTATTGATTAGGACAGGGCAGAACGTAACTGTTTAGTTTTGCATATATTTTGTCCCAATCCCTGCAATAAAATGTTATTCCCTCTAAGGCCAGATCTTACGATTCCCCAATGATAGTTTCCACAGCAAGTATTAGCAAGAAGACCCAAATGCTATATAACTTGGGTTTGTAGATTTTACTAGCCAATACAATAACCATTACACCACCAAATAGATGTGTTATGCGGGGACGAAGAGCTGCAACGCGCCTTGGTTCCATTCTGCGCCCATTGCAAACTTCTCACATGCAAGTCCGAGTGAAGCGTCCCAGTGGAACACTAAGAATAGATCCCATGTAAAATTTCAATTGTGTTCATGTTATGATAGTTTATATTGCGGTGAAAGCAACAAACAAAAAACCAATCGACTCCTTTCGCATTTATATCGTTAATTAGAGATTTTACAATCTTAATAACAAATTTGAAGAACTCAATACAAATTAAAGTTTATAACACACAATTAAGAGTTATATTAAGTAAATACTTCCACATTATCAATATAAATTTTAAGGCAAAAGTTGGAAATATTAATTTATAATACCTACTAATTTTATCACAATGAACCTGAATATCAAGGAACTCTGTTGTGCGTGGATAATTTATATTATTAAAAGTGTTAATATAAACACACACAGTTTGTTTGCATAACAATGAATGTTTAGTTAGTTTACCAAAACCTCTAACGGATTACTTCACGCCTAAAGTTCATTGATAAACTAACTTTGCAGCGGGTTGGGGTGGTGTGGGGGGGGGGCAGGCCGGGGGGGGGGGGAGAATTCTTGCTAGAATCATTTATTGGAATAGTTTTGCCGCTTGAAACGGCAATTTGATGTTTTAGAGCTGCATGTTACAATAGATTACAAAAGTCTTTAATCGGTTTTCAAATATTCTCTTGTCCCTTCCCACTAACCCGTGTTTATAAGAGTGTTGTTTTAATATTTTATGTATGATACTACCTCCAAAACGCTTTTGGTTTGTACTCTCTTGACAGGGCCTGCTAGAATATATAATTTCATTATACTTAAATGTTAACAATAAAATTTTAGAAACATAGTGTTCTGTTCAACAGGCAAAAAATTTTTAAGAAGTGATGCAAGATTTTCACAAAGAACAATATTATTCAATATTTGGTGTTAAAAAGTGTAGATGTTTTTGCGATAACTTAATAATTGGCCAATTTTAATTTCCTTTCAGATTAATAAGAAACTTTTACAGACCCAAATTTTCTCTGGAACCCCGAATTTCATAACGGGTGGAGATTGAATTTTTGTGGTCCATCAAGTGTGCAGTGGAATTTTAAAAATTGACTATGGCCCAACATCTAGTTTTATACATGGCAAAAGATTTTGACTCTCCAAACTAGGATAAAACAATTTGGCGTTGGTAAAAGGAGCATCAGTTTAAGAGTTCTTTTGTTCTATTCGTTGAATAAAGCCGTGCAAAATAATAGATAACACTTAAATTGTAAGTTTAAAAAGTATATTCTTTTGTATACAACAAACACAATTTATTGTGGAAGGATTTGAGCCGAATATATTATTTGTTGGCAGTCCAGATGTTTAAATCCTAGCACACGCACACCGCGTGCGCACGACAAACACACACACAGATAAAGAAGCTACTTAGATCTCTTACTGCGCAGAGTAAACAATAAGTTCTCTTCAACATATTAGCAGGTTGAAACATTTTTCATTTAAATTATTTGCAGTATACGTACAACATTTTAGAATGAAACCTGTGGATTTGAATTTACTTGCAATATCCTCAAATAAAAAGTACGATGTTATAATTCCTGGAGTGAAGTAATGGATTGGGCTGAATTGAAGAGGACATACACTGTATTGCCCAAGGTTTAATAACATTGTTGTGGCAGGCATAGACGAGGAAATATAGAGAATGAGAGGTGTACTTGTCTACTTGGAACTCTGAGCACCAGCTATTCCCACAGGCATATTCTCGTCTGCACACAGCTGATATAATCCAATGGCAATACTGTCCCTGTTTCAACTTTTCCAACAATAACTAGTTAAAAAATATCCTTGTTTTTGTTTTTACATAACCGTTTCTTACTGTAGAATTAACATTTGCTCATTTATATACTGAATTTTATACTGAAAGATATTTTAAAAACATCAATACAGATCCCTATTTTAAAAAATAAGCGATATTAATTTCTGTTCAATGAAAGAAATTAGATCGTGTCCAGAATATACTAACTTAATATATTCCAGAGGGTTTAAAAAATTACATTTATGTGCCAACAAGGTGTGTGTAGTGACTCTCCGCAGTCATGTCTAGACCATGCGTTAATCCTAAGATGTTCTAATGGAATACAGTAGAGTCCACTCTGATCAAGGAAGAAAGTTTGTAAAATATATTAAATAGTAACAAGCTTAATAAGTAGTTGAAAAGTGCTTACCGGAAACCTGTATTAACAATGTGATGAAGTTAGATATTTGAGTCTGTACTAAGATTTATATAATTTATAATAATTTTGTACAAAGCTTCAGTGATTTTATAAGAGGATTGGCGTTGTAAGCAATAAGTGAAGCGCGTCCATAGATAACTGACTATTTGGTTTTCCCTAATAAATGAATAACAATTGTTTGTAATTAGATAAGATGTTGTAAAATATAGAAAGTAATTTGTGAACTAAGAATACGGTATAGATAAATAATGTGGTAAAGTAAGGAAAAAAGAAAAATTACCAATATTAAAATTATTAATCTAAACCTTATTGTAATCGAAATAAGGGCAACACCGAACACTATTGGAAAATTAATCTAATCCATTTTAGGTTCTGAATAGGAAACACATTTATCAAGTTTAGTGTAACGGCAAAATTGGTTAATGTAAGTAAAAATGCGGAATTTGTAGGATATCAATTTAATGAATGTTTGTGAATATTCCCCAGGTAAATTAAAAGAGCAATTTTTTGGTTACGATTTATTTAATGAAGTATCGAGCATAACAAAGAGACAGGTATTAGAATATTTTTTAAACTTTCAAATAATGAGCAATTTTAAAATAAATATGAAAAGCAAAAATAGTTCAGGTACGTATGGAATAAGTGTATACGATGACCATTAAAAATAATTTGCAGGTATTTTAAGAGATTATTTAATGTTACCGTATTTTCTAAGTCTACAGTAAGATCCAAGGACCATTTACGGAACACATTACAAAATTGTGTTGTTTTCCTCTCCTATTATTTAAGGGGGGTTTCAGCAGAAAAATGTCCTCATTTAGGCTTATCTCTTTGATTAATACAAAGCATAGACATTTAAAAGCTTGATAAAAACACAATTGATTATATTATATTCCACTAGTAGTTCATGAATTTCACAAAATCTATTTTGCGTCCACCCAAACAAGGTTACGGTGATATGGATATTGAGAACACCATATCTAAAGAATTTGCTTTATCTGTTGATAAAAGGTAAATAGATACAATGGGCTATTTTATCTTGATTTTACAGGAAGGCCTGGTGGGGACAATTGATTTACAATTAAGAACAGATACAGTTATATGGGATAAGTCAGGGTAAGGCCAAGGAAGGTTTAAACCTCATATAATATGAAAGGTTAACCTCATATAATATGTAAGAGTTAACCCTCATATAGTAAAAAATTGAAATCAAGTTGCAAAGATAGGTAATTATGTTAGTAAAGTTTATCAACTGAGATTTGGGGTGGCTCAGAGTGGGACCTCTTATGTTCATCCATTATATATAAAATTAATTAGTTAAAAACTATACAATTGTTGCATAGTGCGGATGCTACTGGTCTAGTTTGCTCTTCCTATATTTAACAGGAATTTTGCAGAAGCAAACTAGTAAAGTAGTATGATATCCAAATTGGTTTAATAGCAGCATAAACTTACTACCCGTAACACCTTTACCAAAACATAAAAACAACCTGCCATTTCTTTTTTTTCCTCCCCCCCCTCCCAACAAGGTGCCTGTGTATACGACTGTAAATGAAATATAGAGGTTATAGAAAATAGTTGAGAAAATAATGAGCTATCTTGGTTAATCATGACGATTATAAATATTAAATTTTGGATTGTTATACAAAGGATATTAACTACAAGGTTAGGCAAAAATAACAACCTACTGCCTTATTGTCATATGAGAGGAAATTTCTCAGCCCGAAGCATCTTAGAAGCAACTTTATTTTTACAAGGTTTGAGGGGGGGTGGGGAAACTATGAGGTTCTTATGGTTATTATCCACTATGGATGGTACATACAGATCCTGGAAGAATGTTATTAATGATTCAACGATTTGCAGTTAGAAATTATTCGCATCATCTAAGGAAAATTTGAACAGGGTAACACATAGATTTTGAGGGAATTTTATATATTAATTTACATTCAATCATCTTATAAGCACTGTGCTGTCTTGACTGTATATTCCATTAAAAATCTATACAGATATGAAATTATTATATGAGTATTATCCAAAATACATAACTTTTGTATTCTAACATCTCACAATTAAAAACTGAAAACATGCATGAACAGTAAAATGACTTTAGAAAACAAGTTTTGCAGTAATTGCAGGAGTTAATAAATTTTAATAATTTCACTATTACAAGGCAGGTGCACAAGTTTGTTGTTTGGACAATAAACCAAAATTCAAGAGGACCAAAAGCTAAAACCAGTATATTTCGCCAAAAGGACTTAATTTAATCGATATGATCCATAAATGCGTGATTCCTAGAATTATAGCTTTGCAGCAGAAGAGTTTTTATACATTTTATTGTATATTTAGTTGAGTTCCCCGTTTACTTGGATGTGTTTTGTTTAAAGTTTATTATTATTCCTGTTATTGGAAATTTGAAGTTTAATTATTTGATATTATTGGTTGATCTTATGAGGTTGTTTGTTTATTTATTTATATTTTACTAGCGCATATAAATATCTAGGTGAACACTCATGGGAGAGCCTTACATGCTCTGGTGAGTTACTGTAGAGTAAGCTGTTAGTAAAATAGGTGGTTGATTGGTGTAGTTGTAAACAGTATTTTATTACGGTAATAACCTAAACATCTAGGTGAACACATCATGGGAGAGCTTACATGCTCTGGGAGTCACTTATAAGGATAAGGTAGACGAATAGAGTTCAGGGCTTAGACTGCGTTTGTTTCGTGGCTCCGGCTTGTTCGCCTTGTTTTAAGTGGTTTATCTTTAGGCGGATTGATTGTGTAAACTTGGCATAGATTGTTAGATATACATGTTAAAGTTTCCATTAAGTTTTGTCTAAGGAAAGTGTAGTTTTTATGTGCAAGTGTTTCAGGTTGAACTTTCAGGTTTTTGCAGCAGCGGGACGGGCGGAGTTGAGCAGGGTGTGTGTGTTTCAAGGTCAACCGGTCTGTCTTATTCGCCGATCAAAGTGCGTCCCATGACCTTCCCCAGAAAAACCCTCTACATCGAAGACTAGATCAATGAGTGACGAGTGAACAATTTGAGTTCATTAAGTAGTATCAACTGGAAAACCTTGTTAAGGAAAAAATGAGTGAGAGTTTCTTGAGGAATCAAAGAAGGGGAAATGCGTTGAATTTCGTGAAGAATCAAAAGCCCATGGGAAAGTCGTAGCGAATTCTACACATGACAAGATAGACGAAGTAAAGGTTTTAATTAACGCTCAACAAGAAGATATTGACAAGTGCCTCGGACGTGAATCGATGTTCTCAAGGTGAAGAATTCGCAGCTACAACGTGAGCTAGAGCAAGTTAAGAAGGAGCACTGCGATGAGTGCAACAATATTCGGTTGACATACAAGGTGTGCCCGAGAAATAAGTCCGAGAATGTGTTTGAAGTTGTTAAGGCGGTTGGCATAAAGTTCTGCGGTTTTCCTGACCCTCAAAGCCCAGAAAATGGATTGATGCGGTGCACAGATTTCGGCGGGCGGTAGCGGCGCGTCGAGACCACGGGGGCATCATTCTCAAGTTTGTTCGGTCGCGGGGACTGTGGATTGAGCTTGTTGCGGCTTGCGAAAGTCAAGCGATGGGTATTCCCAGCATCAGAAACTCGACTTCTCATCCGAAAACAAAGTATTCGTGAACCCGTGTGGCAGCGCGGGAAGGGCCGAGTGAAGGTTCCGCCTGGTACAGTAACGGGAAGGTGTTGGTCCGCAAGAGAGACGGTCAGCCGGCCGGCGATCCACATAACTTCTAAGCATCAACTGCAGGATGCCTGCAAACGTGGTGGGCTTCCTGGAAAAGCAGTAATCTTCATAATTTGTAATTATGTGGTAATTTGTTTGTAAACTACTATTTTAATGTTTGTTTTCCACGTTTTCAAATATGTTTTTGTTTTATTATAGTTAGGTAGGACTATGGTTTTAGTAATAATTTCATTTATATCTATACACCCCCCATGGAAGAAAAAAAAAGTGTTTCAGGGTGTTTTAAAATCTAAAGTGAATCTCATTTTTTAGCAATATTTTAAGTTTAGAGTTTTTTTTTGGAATTTAAATAGTGAGTCTAACAGAGGACAATGGCATTGATGAGTCCGTTGTACCAGCTTCCTGAGTTATTCACGTGATCGATGTGGTCAGTTTTGGAAGGATGTGGAATGGTGACCAGACCGTGGTGGCGGGGGCGGGGGCGGGTGCTGGTCGCGGTTCAAGGGACAGTGCCTGGCGCGCCGAGCCACTTCCGCCATTTCTTAGATAAACGAAATTATTTCGGGTAGTGTTGCTTGTAAGTTGATTAACCCCAACGGATTCAGTTTTCTATTTATGTACATGTAATTACATCCCGCCAAACTCAAACTTAGTCACTTACAAACTCCGTGTTCTTTCAGTCGTTAGAAAATAGGTTTTTTGGGTTAATGACAGTAATTATTAATTTATAGGCGACTTTAATCTTCCTTTAATTGGAAAATTAGTAATTTTTTTTAAATTTTCAAGAACGGAGGGGGATTTTATTGTACAAGATATTTTCATGAGTTTTTTAAACAGTTGTTATAATTTTAGTTTGTATAATTGAAAAAGATATTGTGAATGTCAATAATAGGTACCTTTAGATTTGGTCCATGACGTATAAAATTTTTAAATGGTTTTGTCAAGTGGAAAGGTCACAGGGATTTTTTGGTTTCCATGTGGATAAACCATAATCCAGTATTTTAGCGATTAGTCTGATAATTGACCAAAACGGGCAGGTGGCGTGGCCGTTCCGCCCCGCCCTAATGAAATTAGATATAACGTTTCTAGAGTAGAATTTTTTCCAGCTGTATACAACGTATTTCCAAAAACGCTTAATTGGGACCACTGTCGCGTCCTAGAGGCGAACGATGCTAATGGAATTCAGTTGAGACTTTGTTTCTTCTACGAAATTCTATATTCTATGTTTTAAATCAACAGTACCAATTACGCGTAGGCAGCGTCCCAATCGAAGTATCCTTCCTGGTAACACTTCAGACAATAATATTTAAGATAAAAGAGAAGAATAAATTTAGAAAATTATATTATAAGCGCTTATAAAAATCCAGTTTTTCATTTGGAGAAGTTCTTCCGGCAAGTGTAGATCTAACACTCCAAGCGTATGGTTAAACAGTCTTATTGACAATTAATGTACGTAAATCGTAGAAGAATCAGACTTTGTGAGTGATCCTAAAAAGTTTTGGAGTGTCATTAATTAAAAAAAAAATCCAAAATAAATGCCGGTGGAGGTCAGCGGTTTTTCTGGGAAAATGAAACGTTTTGATGATGGTTTGAGCGCAGCTGACTGGTTTGCTCGATTATTTCAGTTTCGAGTTTACGACCGCGGAGGAGTTCCTTGGCTTGGACCCAGACATGATTAATAAAATCTCCTGTCATGTATTGGAGTTAAAGTAATTTTAATTTACGTTCCATTTCTGTGAGCGGAGTGTTTCTGCTGCGATTCGAAAAACTTCCGGTCTAAGCGTTTTCATACGGGCCTGAATTTGAATTCCCAATTAACATTGTCAAAGGTTGTTCATAATTTGTTGAGAAACCGGCTCTGTTCATATTGTTAACCTGAGTTTAACTAACAAGTAGTTTTCCGGAATTGTTTAGGAAGATCAACTAAAATAACTCCAATATTAAAAGAAGGGTAAAACCGATTTGAAATCTCCAATTATAGACCTGTAGCTATTTTATGTACTCCAGCTAAAGTGTTTGAACTAATAATTTTTGATCATGTATCCTTTCATATGAAACAATATATCAGCAGTTCGTCAAACATGGGTTTAGGCCTTCGCGTTCTATAAGTACAAATCTGGTGAATTTTGTTAATTTTACTTCTTCAAGCTTTGGACTCAAGGAATCAAGTCGATGTTTGTTTATACGGGTACATGTCAAAAGCGTTCGATAAGGTTGGACCATTTTTATTCTTTTGAAGAAAATGAAACTATTAATGGGGATTTTCAGCTGAAATATGTAGAATTTTTTTATCTCCTACCTTAAAAATAGAAGGGAATTTGTTTCCTTCCAGGGATACAAGTCCAATTCATTCCTAGCCCCCTCTGGAGTTTCTCAGGGCAGTAATTTAGGTCCTCTTTGTTTTAATATATTTATTAATGATCTTACCTACATTCTAAGAAGTAATTTTCTATTGTATGCAGATGACTTAAAATTTTTTTCATAGTTTAATTAAACTACCATCTGATTGCGCAATTATACAAAAACTACTTGGATTCACTTAATCGTTTGTGTAGCCGCAATAAATTGATTTTGAACGTTTCTAAGTGTTAGGACTATGTCATTCTATAGAATGTTACATCCAGTTGTTATTTCCATATAATATCGATGGCATAGTTTTAGAACGAATGTTAGAAGATTTCAGAGATTTGGGTGTTTATAATGACATCGGATTTTGCAGTTTAATGAGCCATATTGTCAATACGGTCAGTAGGTCCCTCAGCACACTTGGATTTATAACTCGGAACTTGCAAGTTTGTTCCAATACCCACATACTTTTCTAACTCTTTACAACTCATTAGTTAGATCAAAACTTGAGTTTGAAAGTATTGTCTGTCTCCTCATTCAGCTTTATATATTGAAATGATTGAAAGAGTTCAGAAACGTTTTTTAAGAACTTTGCATTTTAAGGTATTTGGATTCCGTATCTATCCTATTTACACAGTCAGACATGTAGAGCTCTTAGAGATGTTTAAGTTCCATCGTTTGGATGTAAGGAGAAAGGTCGCAAGCCTTGTTTTTCTTAGGGGTGTCATGTCTGGGTCCGTGGATGACCCCGAGCTGCTGGCGTGTGTGCCGTGGCATGTGCCGAGACGAGGAAGCCGAGCAAGTAGGTTGCTCTACGTGGAGTATGCTAGAACGGTGGGGCATGCCACTTCACCAATGTTGACGGCATTTAATTTGCTAAACAATGTTGCCAATAGTTTAGATATATCTTTAAAAACTATGGATTTTAAGAGAAAATGTTTTAATATTATTTCGCAAACCTTATAAATGTAGTACTATTTTTTTATGTAGCTCTAGTATATTTAAAATACAATATAATGGTACATTTATATAAATTGTTATTATAAAA
>NW_025786995.1:0-16100 GCF_021130785.1 Homalodisca vitripennis
TTCTAACCTGGATATACAGAACTTCCTTATAACTCCTGGAACGCTAAGGAGACGTATATAACGTGAGAATGCCGTAGTCAAAATTCATCACCTCTAATATTCTAATACATTCCACTCTATGAGCACAATACTTGCTTATAACTCTGGAAAGGCTACGCAGACGTAAACGTAAATGACGTGGAACACTGTAGTCAATCCTCATCATCTCTAATATTCTAAAGCATGCCCCTCTAGAACCTCAATACTTCGTATAACTCTACATGTATGCTGGGAATTCTACGCAGACGTATATGTATATTGCCGTAACGATGCCGTATCACACGTAATCATATCCGATCTTCTAATGCATGACCCTCTAGAAGATAAATACTACACTGTTACGCTAAAATATCTAATTTAAAAATCAATGCCTTCTAATAATGTAAGGATTTCAAACCAGAAGGTCAAGACAACACAATATTTCTGACAACAATATTTCTGCATTTATAAAAATCAGTTAAATAGATAGTACATACATTTTGATTAAACTTTGAAATGTTAATTTGTAAAACCTTTATAATATTCTAATAGTTATTTCATGATTTTTTAAGTAAAACTCCTATGAACTTTCATAGGTTATATAGTATAGTAAAGTATAGGAGACGTATAGGAAAGACCATATATGTTTTTCTTCATATTTTAAATGAATATATCAATGAAATTTAGAGTTTTTCTCTATTTAATGTATTACTTTAACAGCAAATAAATTTTACTATATTTTAATATTCGTAAAACCTTATATGGCGGTTCGTTTGAATCTAAATTAGAAAGCAAGTGAAAATATACATATGTATATATATATATATTATATATATATATATATATATACATATATAATTATATAATACAGATGCAATAAGGTAAAACCAAACTAAATGGAAATCTATTCCAAATACTTTACCTTTACATTTCAGGAAGTTTGTTATATCGAAAAATATTACAATACTTCAAAATGTAACCATCGCAACTGATAAGTTTTGCTGTTTGTAAGACAAAACAAACATCGCCAAATCTTGAAAAGCCAATATACAAAACCTCAAATTTTTTAATGAGGGCATATATTTTTTTTACAATACGTTTGCATCCTATGCTATTTTTTGACCTGCGCTGACCTGTATCTTTTTCACAAAGTCAATGGAAATTCTTATTTTTTGAGGATTTATTTACTCAAAAGCGTTTAAACGTGTAACTTCACCAACATTAAACTAAATTATTGCTACAGTTAAAATGTTAATATAACAAACATTTAGTAATACAGGTTATCTATAAAAAAAACACGTTTAAAACTTCCACGTTTTTAAGTTATTTCATAAGCTCTAAAGCAACATGGGCGTGTGGGGAATTATTTTAGAATTATAATATTGTAAATGCCGAAAAGTGTCTTTGTTTTATTTTTGTTTTGGCTTTCACGTATACAATTTTCAACCGATTGTAACTGAAATTCTACACGGGAGCATTCTTTAGGGCCCCCTGGGATGGACATAGGCCTCTTCTTGTTCCCGTAGATCCTTACTAGTACTGAAAAACGCGCATAGGCTGCTATAAAGAGAGAAATTCTTTATTTCTGTATTAAGTGAGTGCCATTTTTTTGATTTTTTACAGTTGCACCTAGCCCTATTTTTGTAAAAGCTTTTTAGTGATGATTTTTATCCAATGCAGGGCATTTTACAAGGTTTCTCTTTTAATGCTCATACGCAACTATACCTTAGGTAAATTTATTTTCCTGTTTTAATTTTATATGCACAGTATATAAACATTATTTATGACTGCTTTTAGGTTATGTAAAGAACAATTACTTGAACAGGAGCATCGATAATGTCAATTTTTGCAGCGGCGTGTGAAATATTCGCGTCTGTATTGAAGTCGGCTTGCACGATATCCTTTGAAAGTTGATTTTTCTAATTCAGTATCCATGTAATGTAAGGGAACATCCTTATCAATCATAGGTAGATAGTCAGTTACTTTTACGCTCTTTTCCTCAAGTGCCAGCTTGTAACTTCATTGTACCCGCATAAGAGCATCACTCTTTGTTGATCTTATTTCTAGTACTATTATAATCATAGAATGGACATGTCAAGTTATGTAATACTCAACTAAACGCTTTTATTAACTCTTCAATATGGATATTTCTTATACCAAAGAAATTTTTATTTTTTATCTTTTTAACTACTTCAAAAAGTAGTATGCCACAAAGAATCTAAAAAGAGTCTAGATACGTATTAGATTAAAATGAATACATTTCCCACTATGATTAAAAAAGGGGCGTAAAAGTGCATGGAGTTTATCACTGTCCTTACGGGACATACCTCAAGGTCGTTTCGACTATAGTCGCCTCTAAAGCTGACGACTTCCACAAGGTAATAGGAAGAATATACTACTAAATAAAAGTATTGATTAAGTGTTACAAAAAGTTAAATTTCGACATAAAAATAAAAACTCTTGATAGCTATAAACTCGGAGTCTTGAAAGTTCTCTGGTCTTGGGCCATAAGACATCTGTTACTGTGAGTTGTTGAAGGTAACGGAGGAAAAGGTTTAATATTAAGAATGACTTTTTCAGGAATAGATTAAATAAAAATTATGGTAATAAATATTGTCATTCCGTGTAATAGAATTAACTCACTTTTAATTCTTTAAAAAATTGCATCCCTCGAGTTTTGTACCGTATTAGTTAATTTAAATTTCATTTAATGTAAAATTTCGCAAACCTAGTCAAGCCAGTATAATATAATATTATTGTTTTAAATCCAATGTTCCGGAACTAAATTATTGGGGCGGAGGAGTTAACTACCTAATTGGCACGCGTATGATAATTTTCTTCATAACCCTTTGTAGCAGCCCAACTTACGTGACCGATCAGACCTCGCGCGCGCTTTGTCTCGTAAGTAAAAATTTATCTCTTCGTATTATTAAATTAGCCCTTTGAAGCCAAACGTATAAAAAATGAAAAGTAACGTAAAGTTGTAAATAGGTAACAAGTAAACGTACCCTTGAAGATCTTTTATTTGCTTGGGTCTGATTGAGATAGATAAAAGTTGTGGCGTCATCCTTATGGGCGAACACGTTTTTTAAACAAGTAACTCGCTTTCGGCTCGCTGGCGGGCTACGCCCAGGCCCCCAAAAAGTAAACGCTTGCAAATTCGGGGATAAGCGGAATTCGGTGAGCTGGTTTAAGATCCGGTCATTAAGTAAAAATGACAAGGGATTTAAAAAATTGACCCTTTTTTCATAGAATTTTTTCCGGATATTTCGTAAAAAAGACTATTTGACTTTGAGGGCATTTTGCGGTTTTAAACCGTTAGAGATACGACAACCCAAGTGATCTGGACCTTTCTTGGTGGAAAATTTACATTTTGTATGTCGTGGAAAAAATAAATTGTGCCCTCAGATTGATCATCTACGACTGATGGTTTAGCAGAAATGGAGATCGGGAGAAAAGTCTGCATCGGGTCCTAGCTCGCTATCTTGAATTGTTTAGGTGGATAAAACATAATAAAAACCGACCTCAAGGCAGTATTTTTGTTTAAAGTTTTGTGGTGGTAGGCGTCAAAGTCGAACAGGGGGTTTAATTATCACCAGGAGACTATCTTAGTCAAAGGCGGCAGAGAGAAATTCCCTAGGGTGGGTGATTAATGTTAAGAAGGTTAAGACAGAGAGTGGGGTTAATTTTCGTTCAGGATATTGGTTGGGTCATACTGAACAAATTCCCCAGGGTTGGCGGTTAACGTTACCTCCGGGGGATAAGTCCTCCAGGGTGGTTTATCTGGTCCATACCAGGATCTTTCCCAGGGGGGGGGGGTTAAGAGATTTGAGTGATGGTAAAATTCGGGACATGAGGTCATCGGCTAGGAAATTCCCTGGGGGGGTTTAATGTTACCAGGGCGGGTTTAACACATCTAGGGTGGTTGAATGTTACACGGAGGTTTATCAGGTCATACAGGATAATCTCCGGGGAGGGGGGGGGTTAATATTAACCCTGGGAGTCTAATGACACACTTGAGGACCTTAAAATTTATGAAGAGGGTATTGAGTTGTCAGCTGTAGAACATTAATAATCATTCCCTCTGTCCCTAATTACTATTGACGCTTAGCTAAACGCTCAGAGCCAACTCCACTCCTCCCGAAGTCACTGACACCTTTTCTGTAGATCACGTGATTTTCCTAAAATCCCGTTTAAAATTTTGTTTTTTTGAGTTACGACCAACCGTTTAGGCCGCTATCAAGCCCGCGGAATGTTAAAATTTTTAGGCGAAAAAGTCCAAATATTTTTTCACCTCTAATATCGCGAGAGTTTGCGCGTTCAGAACTATGGGAAATATAGTAAAAAGTCACTGGACCTTTTTTGTAGGTCATAACTTTTTTCGCCTATCAAAAAAACGTTTACGTCTTATTTTGACCTACCTCCGTCCAATGGGTTTCGCCGCTATTTCGACCCCAAAAACAAATGTTTCGCGTAAAAGTTACAAACCAAAATTGATACATAATCACGTTTTTTATTCTTTTTTTTTTTCGGTTTTCCGGCCAAACCAATTCGAGATAGGGCAAAAGATTTACTGACCTTTTCTGTAGATTCGCGCACATTTGCTAATTTGATGGAGTCAATCAGATTTGAGCTACGGACCAACGGTTTCGGGCCGCTATCGAGGGACTCGAAACATTATTTTTATCGAAAAAATCTCTGGGAATTTCCAATTGTTCCGAGCGATTTTGTCGCTTAACCATGGAAGATAGAGCAAAAAAGTCATTAGAACCCTTTTTTGTAGTTAACTTCATTTCCTGACCGATGTATTTTCCGTCAAGATCCGAGCTAGCTCCAACGGTTCGACGCACCTCGTATCTGAGGCTTTACAAAAAATTGCCTGCATGGGTGAAGATATGCGCGATATTTTTGGGAACTTTTTTTGAGGGGGATTGAAATGGAAAAATTCTCACATTTTCGGATTTTCCTGGTGGTTACACGTGGAAAGCTATCTGTAGTACCAAATTTTCAAGTCTCTAAACTCCATCTGGAAGTAGCGTTTAGAAATTAAAGTATACGGTGAGTGAGTGAGTCCAGTCCATGTCAGTTACACATGCGGTTGTATATATAGTTATTAGGATCGCTTGGCTCCGCTGGGGGCTAGCCCAGGCCCCACTTAAGCTTGCAATTCGGGGATAAGGGAAAACGGTGATGGTTAAGTGGAATTAAGTAAAGAACGGGATTAAACTTGACTTTTTCATAGATTTTTTTCGGATTGTAAAACTTTTGACTGTGCGGGCATTTTGGGTTAAACCGTTAGAGATATGACAAAAAGTGACTGGACCTTTCCATTGTCCGGAAATCTAATCATTTTAGCGTCTTTCGATTGTGCCCTCAGATCTGATCTACGGAAAAACCTAATGGTTTAGCCAGAAAATGAGCTCGGGTGGAGGAAAAGTTCTGCAACGGCGTCAGCTATCCTTTGAATTCAGATAATTAGCTATAAAACTCAATAATAAAAAAAAAAAAATAAACCGACCTCAAGTTCAGTATTTTAAAAAGTCGAACCAGCGGGGTTTACATAATCACCGGGAGAATAATCTAGATCAAGGCCGAGAAATGCCCTGGGTGGTGTGATTAATGATAAGAAGGTTAAGGACAAGAGGGGGTTTTAATTTCGTCCAGGATATTGTCTTGGTTCATATGGAACAAATTCCCAGGGGGGGGTTAACGTTACCTTACGGGGGATTAAGTCTTCCAGGGGGGTTAATCTGGGGGTTTTCCATACCAGCGTATCTTCCCTGGTGGGGGGGGGTTTTTAAGACGACTTTGGAGATGGACTAGGTAAAATTGTCGGATACAATGAGGTCATGGCAGGGAAATTCCCCTGGGGGGGTTTAATGTTACCGAGTGGGTTATAACACCAATCAGGGGGTCTGAATGTACTGGAGGGTTATCAGGTCTCATACCACGGAAATCTACGGGGGGGGGGGGTTAATATTACCGAGGGTTAATGACACACTTGGGCCTTTTTTAGAGGGTAATTGTGGTCTCGTGAACATAAATTAACATATTCCTCTGTCCCTATCTAGCTAATTGGACTGCTTAGCTAACGGCTCAGCCAACTCCCGAAGTCACTGAACCGTTTCTCGAGGTAGATCACGTGATTTCCTAAAATCCCCGTATTAAAATTTCATGGTTTTATATGAGTTTACGACCCAACCGTATAGCCGCTATTCGAAGCCTGACTAGGGGCTGTTGAATGGCCTAAAAAAAATTTAAAAATTTGTTAGGCACGAAAATGTCCAATAATTTTCACTTAATCGCGTTTTGCGGGTAAACTAAGGGGAAATATTAGTAAAGTGTAAGCTCACTGGGACCTTTTTTGTAGGTAATCTTATATTCCTAAATAAAAGCGTTAGTATTATTTTGAAAACCTCCGGACCAATGGTTTTCGTCGCCGCTATCGCGACCCCAAAAACAAAAATTTCGCGTTAAAGTTACATACATATATTGTACATAATAATCAACGTTTTTTTTTTTTCTCGGCCTAAACAATCGAGATAGGGGCAAAACGGATTACTGGACCTTTTCTGGTAGATCGAGCAATTTGCTAATTTGATTGGTCAATCAAGATTTGAGCTCACGAACCAACCCGGTTCGGGGCGGGCCGCTGTTTTTGTTTTTTTATTTTTTTAGTGGGTGCACTTCTGCCTTGGTATCGGCCCTCTGCTTTTCTCTTCTTGCTAGGGTTTTTTTCTTGCTTTGCTTCTTCTTGGACCTTTGTTTGACTCTCTCCTTCTTTTTTCCTTCTAGATTATCGGGCTCGAAACATTATTTTTATCGTGAAAAAATCTCTGGAATTTCAAAATGTTCGAGCGTTTTGTCGCTTAAACCATGGAAGTTAGTGCACAAAAAGTCATTAGACCTTTTTTGTAGTTCACTTCATTCCTGACCATGAATTTTCCGTCAGATCCGAGCTAGCTCCAACGGTTCGCCCGCTATCGGGCTTACAAAAAATGACTGCAGGGGTGAAGAATGCGCGATTTTTTGGGAATTTTTTTGAGGGGTTGAAAATGAAAAATTCTAACTTTTCGGGATTTTCCTGTTGGTTACACGTGGAATGGAAAGCTATCTGTTGTACCAAATTTCAAGTCTCTAACTCATCTGGAAGTAGGTTAGAATTTAGTATACGTATGAGTCGAGGTGAGTCAGTCAGAGTCAGTTAGCACCATGCGGTTGTATACTATATTAGATAAACGTTAGAGATATGACAAAAAGTGATCTATGGACCTGTTCTTGTCGGGAAATTTAATTTTGTCTTATCGATTTGTGCCCTCAGTATCCCTGATCTACGATACCTATGGTTTTTAGGTCCAGAAATGAGCGTCTGCGGAGAAAAGTGTCTTGCACGGGTCAACAGCGTATCTTGTGAGAATTGTTTAGCTATGCGATCAACATAATAAAAACCGAACCTCAAGGCAGTATTGTTAAGTCGGAACAGGGGGTTTAATAATCACCAGGAGACTATCTAGTCAAGGCGCATGAAATTCCCTGGGGTGGTTGAGTTAATGTTAAGGAGGTTAAGACAAGAGGGGGTTTGAAATTTCGATCAGGATATTTGTCGTGGTCATATGAACAAATGTCCGCCAGGGGGGGGGGTTCACGTTTACCGGTGGATAAGTCTCACTGGGGGTTATCTGGTCATACCAGGTATCTATCCCTCTTTCCCAGGGGGGGTGGGTTAAGAGACTTTGGTGACTGGTAAAATTTCCGGGACATGTGGTTCTATGGTCAGGAAATCTTCCCTGGGGGGTGTTAAATGGTTACCTAGCGGGGTCGTTAACACATCAGGGGGTTGAATGTAACAGGAGGTTATCAAGGTCCATACCAGGAAATTGCTCCGGGGGGGGGGGTGGTGTTATAATATTACCCGGGGGGTAATGGAAACACTTGGGGCCTTTTTTAGAGTGGTATTGTGTCTGGTTGAACATAATAAATATTCCTCTGTCCCTATCTACTATTGACGCTTAGCTAACGCTCATAGCCAACTCCCGAAGTCCACTGAACCTTTTCTGTAGATCACGTGATTTCCTAATCCCGTTTAAAATTTGTTTTGAGTTACGACCCAAACCGTTTTAGCCGCTATCAAGCCCTGGAATGTAAATTTTTTAGGCGAAAATGTTCCAATATTTTCACTTAATCGCGTTTTTTTAGCGGTCAAAACTAAGGGGAAATATAGTAAAAAGTCACTGGACCTTTTTTGTAGGTCATCTTATTTCCTAATATAAAACGTTGGTCTTAATTATTGACCTCCGACCAATGGTTTCGCCGCTAATCGACCCCAAAAAACAAAAGTTTTCGCGTAAAAGTTAACAACAAAATTGTTACATAATCACGTTTTTCGGCCAAACCCAAATCGAGATAGGGCAAAGAAAGATTACTGGACCTTTTCTGTAGATCGCGCAATTTGCTAATTTGTATGGGTCAAATCAGATTTGAGCTACGACCAACGGTTCGGCCGGCTATCGGGCTCGGAAACATTATTTTTATCGAAAAAAATCTCTGGAATTCCAAATGTTCGAGCGTTTTGTCGCTTAAAACCATGGAAGATAGAGCAAAAAGTCATTAGACCTTTTTTGTAGTAGTTTAGTTCACTTCATTCCTGACCATGAATTTTCCGTCAGATCCGAGCTAGCTCCAACGGTTCGCCCGCTATCGGGCCTTACAAAAAATGCCTGCAGGGGTGAAGAATGCGCGATTTTATTTGGGTAATTTTTTTTGAGGGGTTGAAAAATGAAAAATTCATCACTTTTCGGGATTTTTCCTGGTGGTTACACGTGGAAAGCTATCTGTGTACCAAATTTCAAGTCTCTAACTCATCTGGAAGTAGGTTAGAATTAGTATACGTGAGTGAGTGAGTCAGTCAGTCAGTTACACATGCGGTTGTATATATATTAGATAAACCGTTAGAGATATGACAAAAAGTGACTGGACCTTTCTTGTCGGAAATTTTAAATTTTGTCTTTCGATTGTGCCCTCAGATCTGATCTACGACCTATGGTTTTAGCCAGAAATGAGCTCGGGGAGAAAAGTCTGCACGGGTCAGCTATCTTGAATTGTTTAGTATAAACATAATAAAAACCGACCTCAAGGCAGTATTTTAAGTCGAACAGGGGGGTTTAATATCTACCAGGAGACTATCTAGTCAAGGCGAGAAATTCCCTGGGTGGGTGATTAATGTTAAGAAGGTTAAGACAAGAGGGGGTTTAATTTCGTCAGGATATTGTCTGGTCATTATGAACAAATTCCCAGGGGGGGTTAACGTTTCACCGGGGGATAAGTCTCCAGGGGGTTATCTGGTCCATAACCAAGGATCCTTCCCAGGGGGGGGGTTGTTAAGAGGAATTTTGGTGACTGGTAAAATTCGGGACCATGAGGTCATGGCAGGAAATTCCCGTGGGGGTGGTTTAATGTTACCAGGGGGGTTAACACATCAGGGGGTTGAATGTTACAGGAGGTTATCAGGTCATACCAGGAAATCTCCGGGGGGGGGGGTTAGGGGGTTAATATTACCGGGGGTTTAATGACACACTTTGGGCCTTTTTTAGAGGGTATTGTGTCTGGTGAACATAATAAATATTCCTCTGTCCCTATCTACTATTGACGCTTAGCTAACGCTCAGCCAAACTCCCGAAGTCAACTGAACTCCTTTTCTGTAGATCACGTGATTTCCTAAATCCCGCCGTTTAAAATTTGTTTTGAGTTTACGAACCAAACCGTTTAGCCGCTATCAAGCCCGGAATGTAAATTTTTAGGCGAAAATGTCAATATTTTCACTTAAATCGCGTTTTGCGGTCAAAACTAAGGGAAATATAGTAAAAAGTCACTGGACCTTTTTTGTAGGGTCATCTTATTTCCTAAATAAAACGTTGGTCTTATTTTGGACCTCCGACCAAATGGTTTCAGCCGCTATCGACCCCACCAAAAACAAAAAGTTTCGCGTAAAAAGTTACAACCAAAATTGTACATAATCACGTTTTTTCGGGCCAAACCAATCGAGATAGGGCAAAAGATTACTGGACCTTTTCTGTAGATCGCGCAATTTGCTAAATTTGATGGGTTAGGTCAATCAGATTTGAGCTACGACCAAAACGGTTCGGCCGCTATCGGGCTCGAAAACATTATTTTTATCGAAAAAAAATCTCTGGAATTTTCCAAATGTTCTACGAGCGTTTTTTGTCGCGTTAACCATGGAAGATAGAGCAAAAAGTCATTAGACCTTTTTGTGTCAGTTCACTTCATTCCTGACCATGAATTTTCCGTCAGATCCGAGCTAGCTCCAACGGTTCGCCCGGCTATCGGGCTTACAAAAAATGCCTGCAGGGGGTGAAGACGAGAATGCGCGTTTTTTTGGGAATTTTTTTGAGGGGTTTGAAAATGAAAATTTCTCACTTTTCGGGATTTTCCTGGTGGTTACACGTGGAAAGCTATCTGCTGTACCAAAATTTCAAGTCCTCTAACTCATCTGGAAGTAGGTTAGAATTAGTATTACGTGAGTGAGTGAGTCAGTCAGGTCAGTTACACATGCGGTTGTATATATATTAGATTTGTATCATTTACAATGGCTTTAATACCGTCGCGAATTTGTTCTGTAGGCGATGTTCACGGTTAGCCTCACGTAAGGCTAGATTGTATCTCCCGTGTTCGTGTTGTTTGGAGTAGATGGGCTACCACTTTCCCAACTTCTGAGGAAATAAAACCGTTCTTAGACTACAGCTTCAAAAGTCTCGTGCCAAGACGCCCGACGCCCGGGTTGTGAGGTCTACCATATTGCGAAGGGAAGTGGAATCTTATTGTTTTATAAAGTAAAACAATCGTAGGCATTAATTCCACAGAAACATTGGATAGTTTGGGACCCACCTAGCCGGATAATACTTACCATTTTTATTTCTTATATTCTAATTGGCGAGCCAAACGTTGGCAATTACATTACTTTTCCTTTAAAATCTAAAAAGTGGTGCTTGTAAGTATTCATAATTAAAACTGGAAACTTATAAGTAAACTTTGGGCAATTCGGCAGCTAACTTTATTACTACGACCTCAGACAGTAACCACCCCCATGTGTTATTTGTCGTACGGTACGAGGTTTTATTTTTAATTTAAAATATACTTTTTCCTTTTAACCATAATTCAATGTATACGTTAAAGAAAATTCTAGTATCCTTATCCTCAATCGTTTTCCTTTTCCAAGTATCATTATTTATTGCCCAAAACTTACTTTTTTTAGCAAGAATTTTAATTCAATCGTGAGGAATCAAAGGACTTTTTCTGTTTTAAGCGTCTTCTTGGAAGGTATCTTTAAGTGTGGTCTGTCACTATTTATAATAACCGAAACTAATATTAAAAATCAATTACATCTCCTGAAAGAAAACTAGCCAACATTCTATATCTTGCATCCAAAATCTTACCACCTCTTTATTTATTTTTAAACAACTGTTGCGTTATAATAGAAATTCCCTGTACAATTCTTGTAAATCCGATACCAAAATGCATGCGTTAAACAATATTTGGTTTTTTTGAACAAACGAAAAAAAACTATTTGCACTCAATTGTTTAGAGAAGGGCAAGAAGAAAAATGGCCCCGAAAGCTCTCATTCAATCACCGAGGCTATTTACCAACGGCCAGCCAAGTTATTTCATCACAACGACATATTGCGTTTTTTAACTACGTTACACCATTTCCTCGGCGTTCAGTGTTTTTCCTTGTCTGGACTTATCCAGTAGTAATTAATTTAGTCATACTTAAATTTTTTACTGCTTGTACTTTGTTCTTTTATTGGAAATTATCGCTAAGTTAAGCAATTAATAAAGCACCTTCATGAAATATATTATGTCAAAATAATACTTTAAAATGTTACATAGTTCCGTTAGTTGTACGCTGTGTATTTGACTCTCACAGGTAGTGTGATTCCAACACGTAGGTTACGCGATACACCTTTTTCTCAACTTGGTGTTATGGGAAGAAGAAAGGAGTATGTTGACATTAGGGCTAGCTTGTACATTGCTAGTAAGTAATTGGATTTTATTAGTGTGTGTGTGTGTGAGGTGTGTGTGTGTGTGTGGTGGTTGGTGAGCCTGGTGTGTTAGTTGTGCTTTGGGTGTAGTGTGATGTGTGTGTGTGTGTGTGTGTGTTCTTCTTATAGCACATTTATTTTTTATAGGGCGTCTTAATAAAATCTAAATGTATTTTTATCTTATATATTATTAAATTTTTATTTAAGTATCCATACAATAGCACTTTTATATTACAGTCCCTTTTTAATTTACCTTGCGTGGCGCCTACTTACATCGGCAGCCCTGGAATTTCTTAGTTTCCAGTTGCTCAGTGTACGCCGGCGAATCCTAGGGCTGATGATTTTAGTTTTCTACACATCAAAGTATACTTTTTGGAATGCTTGTTATTTAATAGCCATTGATATTTTTTAGCTATTAATGTGGGTGTATTATTGTTATGAACTCGATTCAATTCAATGGAGAAGAACTCTTTAAAATTGTCAGTCTGTATATTGCATGTGGGACGCCGTTTTTTTGGGCGGGCTACGTATCTATGTTATTTCCACGGGCGGAAACTTTCGTTTTGGAGTCACGGCAACGGTCACGTTTTGTTCGCTCTGTAGTCGTCTTGGAGCGGGACTATCGCACGGGCCCATGTTGATGTCAACTCGTTTCTCCGTTCAGTCGATATTCAGGTGTGCGAACTTGAGGTTCACTGTCTCTCATTGTTGAAGTGAACTACTGTCTTTTGGCGGGCTTATGGAATGTTTCGTTTTGGAAAACCTTAACAAAACATTCGTTTCGTTGTTAACGCATTTTTATTTTTTTCAACTATGCTTTTGCTCAAAAGACTCAACTCTGCCGAAAAAACGTAAAACAAACCGTTATATAAACATTGCTGCTGAACTACCAATTGTTGATACGATCAATGGAAAACTCTGTTAGGAGAGAGTTAAAAAATGGAAAATATAAACCACACATAACATACAACATTATTATATGATAAGGAAAATTAACGGAAATGTTTTCTCTAATCTAGAATAGTGGTTTTACAATGATTTGACTTTTCTCTATATATTCGGTCAGTTTTACTCATATTATGTGTTGGACGTAAATTTTGTCCATCACATCAGGCTGGAATGGCAGTATTGCAGAACTTTTCTTGGTCGTGGAATGGATTGTGCTAAGGTCAGGTTATCTTAAAGGTCAAATTTAAAAGCTGTCAAAATTACAAATCAATCAATTCATATTTTATTATTAGTAGGTTATTGTTGACTTTAACACACTAAAAAAACCTTCCAATGGCGATAACGAGTTATTGCAAAGGAGACTAAAATACCTATGTATGATGATATTATAAAATCCTACGATAAACTACTACTGTATATGTATTTACAGTATTAGTAAAAACCACAAACGACACCCTAAAAATTTATTAATTATTACTTCATCATTTAGTGACTAGCATTTATTTGAAGCTCATCGGATTGTAAAATTGAATTTCAGCAGCGGTTAATATTTAAATTTCTATTCTAGTTCACTTACTACATTTCGTTTCAGGACGGGATACAAATAATGGATAGAAAATAAATTGTTTTGTTCTTTTCTAACTTACAAAGGCCGTAGTTTGTAGTGGTAATTTAATCCCGGAAAGAATTATTATTTCAGTTTGTTAAAATTATAACCTTTAACTCAATTACATTCGGCTTTACTCTGGACATTCGCTTTGAAAAATTAAATTACGTTTAATAAAAAAGATTTTAAAAAAAATTTTTGCCAGAAGAAAACATCAAAAAATCATTAATTGACTTTTAAAAAAATATAAATTAAAATTTTATCAATCTCAAACGATGGAAAACAATATGGAACAACGATAGATGTCTGTGTTTACAAGATATCTAGCAAGATTTGATTCCATAATTTTTTTTTTTATAAACATATTATTATGAACCCATTATTTTTATTTTTCAGAATATAATTACAAATAGAGAAAAATTTGAAGTAATTTTTCAGAAATAACAAGATTGTATTGAAAATTAACATACTGACAAAATTATAGAAAAACTAAATACAAGATGATAATAATAAAAAATGTATAAATATGTATTCATTTAATATTATAGGAGAATCACGTGGTCATTATAATATATGAGATGTAAAAGATATTACACTAAATATATTATACAATTAACAGGAAAATATTAAATTTTTGTTCATAAAAGAAATTTGAGTCATCTCTTATTATTTTAAAAATGATAAAAAATAAAAAATTAACCATTTAATAAATAGTGAACAAAACTTTTTTCAAAAAAGATATATATTTATTCAACTACCTTTCTGTTTTTTGTTTATTACTTTTGACAGTGATTTTTTTTTGTAAAAAGCATTTCATTGTTTAAGTAAAATTAGTATTCATTTTCTCTTTCTAATTCAAATTATAATACACTTCATTGCTTTAACTAATATTTGTGAATCTTTGAGATGTGGGAAAAGTGAATCAACTGTGACTATTGTTGTGGCTACTGTATTCATAAAAAGTAATTTCATTCATTAAACATTTTTTTTATTTTATAATATATACCAACAAAGAGATAAACCGAGTTGTTTTGTTTCAGTGTTAAAGGGTCGGGGCCTCGGACAAATTCTATCTCCTTAATTGAACTGGCGCATTTCGGTTTAAATAAAGGTAAAACAACAAATCGGACCGTGTTTTAATCTAAACGCACATCAAACCACCGACTGTATATATATCTCTGAAACAAACGATAATCACTCCTTTCAAAACCGTACTTCCATTGGTAATTATTGAGATAAAGCCTTTTGCTTGACAATTATTGTTGATTTTATTATTTCTGCGTGGAATCAACTGTAGTTAACGAATCAGTTTTTGCTATACTAATGTACTGTTGCTATCTTGATATAAGCAATAATTATAAGTGTTACGTGACTAAAGTTTGAATTGGAAAAATGGATACATAAGATTATTTTTCGTAGATATATTAAATTAATTAAGGAAAAAACTTACTATATATTAAAATTTGCTATAATTATGTAAGCAAATAAATTTTACCTTCTGAATGAAAACATTGGGTACTTTCAGTTTTAACGTGATGCACAGTTGTAAATAAGTTGTTCAAAAATGTAGTGTTCTTACGTTTGGCTGTCTACATTTGTCAAACCATTTGCCATGATTATCATACCAAAAAACATCCATAAATGTAAAAGAATTCATTATTACATTACTCAAATTATTATTACTCAAACATGATGTTGAATCGCTTACATATGAAAATACACCAAAATCTAGTTATGCATTGAAAAATAAGCGATAGAATGGGCACTTTTGCTACAACTTCATACAATTTTTGATATTAACGCAACCAGTAATTCCCAAAAACAATTGATCTTTTATACTTGGTTTCTTTATACTTTCCCTCCTGGAAAATCTGATCAATATTTAGTTAAGGCTATCTGTAAGTAAAAAATTAGCGGGAGCAACTGTTTGACTGCATATGCTATGGATTAATTTTTCTTCTTCTTTATTACACTTCTTAAGCTTTCTCCTTGGCTATATCTCATGTTTTAAACTTGGTGACTATAAACATGGAGTATGATGCTGCATATATTCGTCTTTATTTAACCGTCTCTTAGTTTATCGTACCTATATTTTTAGAAAGATTTTAGTATTATTCTTATAGTGCAAGGGCAAGATTTATTTTTTCTTAAAAGGGTCGCTGCAACTGTAATACAATATACAAAGGTACGCAAAATATGCAAAGTTTACAATCAAAAGAAAAATCTCTATATATATATACATTGTTTTGTACGCAAAGAGACTATTTTTATAATTTTGCATGTGCCTTATAGATGTTGCTAAGGCTTTTCATTTTCTTTAATTGTGTTTTTTGTTAATATCCAAATTCTACCACAAGTTTATAAATACATTTATTATTACGTTATACCACAAATTCATGTCCAGCTTAAGATTTCTTTACTTGTATGAGAGGAGAAAGAGGTAATTGGTACTTTCAAATAATGGTCTTTTC
>NW_025786996.1:0-14088 GCF_021130785.1 Homalodisca vitripennis
CGCTGTGAGTCATTGCCGGGTCTGTCTCCTGCACACTTTCTTCTTCCTCACTCCCGTCAGCTGTCATGTCTGTGACCATCTCAACTATGGTGTCGTCTGTTAGTCTCTAACTGTTCGTCCCTACTCATCCACTCTCCAATATCACTTTGATTTGTCCCATTGCAACCAGGAAGTCTGTTTATTAAATTTATTAACGGTAGATCGTCATCTTCATCATCATTTTCAATATTACACACTCCGATTTTCTTCCATGATTTCTGGATTGTTTCTGGTTTAATTTCGCTCCAAGCTTCAGCGATCCAATAATTACATCCTTGATTGTGACTTTTTTCAGGAAATCTTTTATGGTTGGCCCTCTCCCTTCAATTGTTTGAAAAATTGATTTGTAGCAAAACGGCTGTCTGTACTTTTTTTTTCAAAATTTTAAGTACGCCTTGGTCCATAGGCTGAATGAGGCTGGTCACTGTTCGTGGCAAAAACATCGTGCGTTTAGCCATCGCATTGTAGTTCTCCTTCATTCAGTGTGTGATCCTGCGTTATCAAGTGTTATAGATGGCTTTAGTGGGTAGGTTGCTTTTATGCAGAAACTTTTGGTTTCAGGAACAAATTCACTAAAAAACCAGTTTTTTTAAAAAATTTTGTTTGTCCATCCATGGCGTTTTTTTGGTTTGTATAAGTTGCTGGAAGCGTTGAAATAGACATGGTTTTTAAATGCATGAGAGCTTAGCAGACTTGCCAATGACAGTTAGTTTTAATTTATGGCTTCCCGACGCGTTTGAAGCGGCTAGCACAGTCAGTCTCTCTTTGCTTTTTTTGTGACCCCGGAGCAGCTTTGTGCCTCCCGTGACGCTAGAGTTTTTTGATGGCAAAGTTTTAAAATTCAAACCAGTTTCATCACAGTTGTAAATCTGATAAGGGTGTTAAATTTTCACTTTTAATAAGAGTTTATTAACTTTTCACAGAACCCTGAACCAACTGCCTCGGAATCCGCCGAATGTTTCTCCCCACAAAATTTCTAAACTGCCTCATCGGCCATAACGTTTTTTTCAACGGTCTCAAGCCATCCTACAAATTGTCGTATAAAATCGTTCTCACCTTCATTGATTTCATTGCGAAAGTCACAATGCCTTTTCCTGTAAAATATGGACAACCCTTTGTTTCTTTGTTGAACAAAACCATAAAAATAGGGCCTCGCTAGTTTTTTCATTACTCTGCTTTCTTCATAGACTTCCGTACTCATCAGTACACTTTTCCGAGCACTTTTCTGATGCAAACTTTTCAATTTTATTGCGATTCCTTCGCCCAGTCACCAAAACTTTGTCACTTCACCATACTTCGCGTACTAGGCAGCTAAGTTTTTTTTAAACGTTTCACCTTTATCAAGGTTTTTAAGAGGCTTCTAGTTTTGTTTTTATCGGTATACAAAAACTTTTTTTCTTTTTTCATCTTATCGTTTTTGAACTCATAGTTTTCACTGTACAATGACAACACATAAACACTTCAGAAACTATTTTTTTACTAAAACTTAATATTTAGACAAGTACTGTACGTTGTAAAAAACATGACGGGTAAGCGCACTGCGATCGTAATCTAGAACACACGTACCGCAGCTCGAACGTGATTGAGCATACGGACTGATTTATTTTTAGGACAATACAGGGCGCGATGTTCCGTGGCCTTGGACAATAAGGTGCGGGAGGGTGCTGTGAACATGAAGTGGGCAACTGACTGAGTTCAGGCTGACGGCTTCTCCAAGTAGCCTTAGCACTCCAGTTTACAGACATGACGCTCGCGTGTGTTATACAAATATGTCAATATTCACATTTTATTTTTTTTACATGTGTTGGCTCGGATTTAACGGGAACTCGGACTATCGAGACTCGAAACTCTCGGGACTCTACTGTAGTACTTTGTCTATATGCTTCTTATGGGTATATCTCTAATCATTAACATATAGTAATTTGTAATTTTCTTAGGGTCCTTCTTCCATATTATCAATAGTATGTTCTCTGTAAGCTTCTTAGGGATCTAGAGCTCCATCTGGGAACATTTAGTGTTTTGTGCATGGTTGCAAAATTTAACCAGGAAGGTGCAAAATTTACGGTTTTCCATAATTTATTTTTTACATTTATATCTATTTCCTACAGAAGATAAGAAGGCCGGTCTTGAGATAAGGACTGGTAAGTAAAGTGATCTGAACTGACCTTTGCCTTTGTTTTATGTGCCTGAGCTCAACTCATAATGCACCATGTAACAGAATTGGGTTATCTCAGACACGATAGCTGAGTGGTAAGGATCAGGACTAGTTCTCTGAGAGATACCAGGTTCAATTCCACAAGACATTAGTTGATCTTTTTGCTTCCTACAGATTATTTGTTTTTTTCTTCAACAGTCCTGTATTCACAAAAAAATTATTTTTATTTGATCAATTTTTACTCATCTATATGTTTATCTCCAGACTTTGAACTAATTGCTAATAATTTGATTCTTTGTTTAAACTTGACTGCGTCTGGATAAAATAATAGAGGTAAAAAAGAAAATTCATACTCTGTATATATATATATAATATATATATATATATATTTACTATATTTATATTTTATATATATATATATATATACACTGAACTGAAACTGAGTGTGGATCCATTTTAATTAAATTTGCATTAAATTAATTTTTTAATAAAGTAAGAAAAATTAATATATTGAGTATATAAACTGAATTTCTAAGTGAACTTGTAATACTTGTGATGGGAAAGAGTAATTAGTTATTTTATTACTGCAATGGATCCAAGCTTGATCTTTACAAGGAAAGTTGTGGGGAAATGTGGTCGGATTGTAAAGCATGGAGTGAGTATTTAGTACAGGTTATTGTAACAAATGGATACATTTTAGGTGTATAAATTTGCCTGATTCAGGCTGTTTAAGCAAAATGGGAATTAGAAGTGTGGAAATGTTCCCTTTTCGTGTGCAGCAATTGACAAAAGGAGCATTTAACAATTGATGTGATAGAAGTAAATAATCCTGAACTGGAAACATTCCCGAACAATTGCGGCCGAAATAGGGACAGCTCTACTTCAATGAAAAGAGGGGTTTGAAACAGGAATTGCATTGAAATAAAAAAACAGGAAATTACCTCTTGAATCTGAACTTGAAGAAGGAAATAATTAAAAAAAGACGAGCTTACTACAAAGAGTTAAAAAAGACAATTTAAAACATGAAGAAGAAGAACAACAACCAAAATAATAAATTCTTTTGAAAATAAATTAAAGAGTATTAGCAGGAACAAAAAGAAAGCAATTATTTATCAAGCTGAAGATGAGATGAAGAGGAATTAAAACACTTAAAATTGTTATGAAAAGAATAATTTTTGTACAAAATGTACGATCTACAAAGATGAACTACCAAAATATCTTATCATCTATTAAATCTCTCGGAGGCCACAATGGAGATATTGCAGAAGGATAATGAGGAATTACAGAGCAAAGTATCATATACTGATAAAACATGGTTCAGTTGTGTCTTAACTGTTTCCCTCCACTATCAGATTTGTGACTTAACTAACAACTGTGATTTCACAACTGTGGTTTATAAACCGCAGGAATAAGTAAAGTTTTCTGAAGGTGCGCAAGGAATGCAAGAGGGTTGCAGAATGTAACCTGCTCACAGGATACACTAGATGCATGTTAATCTATTTGACATACTCAGCTCTACAGATGATCAAGTATGTGTGTTTGTCATGATAAGGGAAGGATCTGATACGAGTAGAACTCAATGGAACATAAATTAATGTTGTTTTTTAGCTGGCAGTCACGGTTTAGCATGGAACTTAAACAAACAAGCGGTAAAGAAAATACGAAAGCCTATGGTTTTTATCAAGCCAGAGTGGGTCGTGCTGCCCAACGTCTTGAATCAACATAACATTGAAGGGGAAAAGTTTAAAACTCCAATGATTTATTTTAGTGATCTCCTGTGGCACAAATGGATGTAGCGCGCAATGAAGGTAACACAATTATTGACATTATGGTCAAATATGTCGTCTGGCAAAGATTAGTGGCAGAGGTGAAAAAGTGTATATGTGGTGGCTCGTGCTCAAAAGCAGTGTCAGGATAGGCATAATGCGATAATGTGTTATGGAATCTGTAAAAAATGGTGTGCATATTGCTTGTGCAAGTATTTCAATAAGCCTCAATACGACCATTTTAAAAACATTTTCAAGTATGCCAGGAAATAAAATGGTACTGTGTTTCTTGCCTTCCAAATGCTGTTATCAAAACAAAGTACCGAGTCTGCGTCGGGAAACTGATCTTGCCTTCCGTCGAACGAATCTTGACTTCTCCGCGATTCTTACACGTTGTACTGACAGAAATGGAAGAAATAACCAAAAATAACCTATGTTTGTCTAAAAGGTTAACGTGAACTTGAAAATGAAATTAATTTGTTTAGGATCACAGCTAAATGAAATTATGCGACATTGTCCATGCCAACTCAAAATTGAAACATCAACAAAACGGAAATCCAAATGGAAACCGAATCGTTCTGAGAACGGTTCAGGAAAAGTGAGTTGTTCCAAGACATCGAACAGCGAAATAAATCCAGAAATAGGAATGGGAACCTAAACCTTAGTGAATATGTAAATGATGATAACGATGACAAAATTAAAACCCCAAATCTTATGTAGATATTGTTAAAACCCGAACTTCTAATAGGCTCTTACAAATAGAATATGCCAAGATGTAAATAAACAAAAATGTTGAAGCAAGTCTAGGCTCAAATTAGTGACTCGGACACTACTCGGGACTGAAACCTCTTTTGGTTGCAAAGTGACGATGTTTTTCCTTCTAAGACAGAAAATAAGTTATAATAAAGATTGGCAAGCTGTTGGGGCTTAGAAGGAAAAAAAAATGTGAGAATTAAAATAGGAAACGCTGGACACGTGAGGTTAGGATATGGACTTGGCAAGGCTAATCTAGGCCTAAGCAAAAATAGGGTAAGCCCATACCCAGAGTCATCCATAAATACAAAAAAGTAACACTCTATTTTAATCGGTACAGGTATTAGTGTCTCATTCAAAAAGGCCCTTTTTTTCTTTCGGTGTTGCTAAGATAGGCTTGGTTTCATTTGGGAAAAGTCGCTATGGGAACGAGTGAAGAAGGTGTTCAATGTATTTGTAAGTAAAGCCTTTCCTAATATTAGTTTTAGTGTTGAAAAAACTTGAAAACAAGGGAGTAAACAATGAGCTTCAAGCTAGGAGTAGATGTTTTTACATAAAGATAAGGTTATGGATTGTACCCGGCTGGCCCAGAAATGTAACACTGAAGCGGTTTTTTTATTCAGAAACACACAAAACTCTCAGGTGTAACTTAGTTTCTCATTTGTCTAACATTCAGTCTAGTGATATTTATTCCTCCTAGCTTAAACTCCCAAACAACTAGACATAGGCCTAAGTTAAAAAAGCCTATGAAAAATTATAGCTTCAGACAATGTAAGAGCCTCAATAAATGTTCAATTGTTTAAGGACAAAAATGGAGGTTCTATCTTTCTTTATATTGGATACTAGACCAAATATACTGCTATGCAATTGCAGAGCATTGGGCTAGTTAATAGATGAAAATTGATGTGTACACCCAAATTAAAGATTTAATTTTGGAGGATGCCTATTGTTAGACAGGAACATAAAAATGGAGGCACAGCAGTTTATGTTAAAAATAATATCTTAGACTATAAAAAAACTTAACCTTGAACCAATTCTTTGTAAAGAACATAACATTAGAAATTGCCGCTATTGAGCTCTTGGACTCTTTAATGATCATCTTGTCGATATTTTCTCGCTCTCCGGATGGTGATTTTTGATGAGTTTATCCAACTTCTGGACATAAATGTTTTACTTTTCTTTCTCGAAATCAGAAAAAAACTTGTGGTCTGTGGTGACTTTAATGTACACCTGGGGAAGAAAAAAATCAATGGAAGAGAAAACATTTTTACAAACATGGCTACAGTAGTCATGGCCTATACATTTCAAAAAGGGACCACCCACAAGAGGCACAGCGTGCCTTGATTCCATGGCTACAAATTTTGAATCTTGGGATTATAAGGTGGAAGTCATTGAACCTAGGATTGACGGACCACTAGTGCAGTTATTATGACAATAAAGTCAAGTTTGGGAAATGGTAAAAACAAAGAAGTTTCATGGCATGATAAAGTATAGTTTTTCAAAGCGACTCGTCATTCAAGGATGAGCAGCTGCCATTACTAAGGAGGGCTCTATAAAAAAACGTTAGTCTGGCCAATTGATACTTGGGTGGGATCACTTATTATCTGAGCACTCCTTTGATAGATTTCTTCAAAACCTTTAGATTACTATTTTGTATATATTTTTTCCATTAAAACCTTTTAAAAAAATCCAGAAATCGGAACTAAATGTCAGTTTGAAGATAAATCTTGGTATACAGCAGACTTGCGCAGCAGACTTAAATAAATTAGTAGTTCTTCCTAAATGGATCATTATAAATCAGCAGTCTCACCAAAATAGACCGTGATGAGTAATATGCATTATATTGTAAAACAAATAAACAATACAGACTGAAGTAACAGAAGCTAAGAAGGCCTTCAACGTCCACACCATAAGGTCATCCTCCAACATGTGTTTAAAGCCGGCCTGGGTTATTAATAATATCACACAGACCTATGAAGCCCTATGCTTCCTGCCTCAGAAAGTCCTGACAACGATAAACAATTTCCTTCATAGAGGCTGTTGAAGGAGATAGTGATATAAAACCTTCCGGAGATGGACTTTTACCCTCTGTTATATTGCAAATAGGCCTAAGCCTTTATTAGACCATTGGTTAGAGGTGCGGCCACTAGAATATTATAAAAATATTAAATAGGCTATATGAACAATTCTAGAAGCCCGTATATCTATTGTGTTCCTTGCTTTGTTTTGAAAGCGGTGATCCATGATCGTAGCAATCCCTCTATCAGTAGTAATAAACAAGTGTCTTTGTCGAGGTATTCTTTCCAGATGTTTTTGAAGATTGCACGCACAGTACCATCTACAAGTAAAGGGAAATCCTGAGGAACTGGTGAATTACAGGCCAGGTTCAGTTCTGCACAGTGGTGTCGAAGGTCATGGAGGTCAATAATGCAAAAACAGTTGGTTGATTTTTTTGAGCTTCCAACAATCTGCTCAGCAACACCAACATGGCCTTTCAGAAGTGGACGTTCTACAACCACTGCCTTATTATCCATAGCATCAAAGATAATGGAAGCTTTCGAGGGCTGTGGCGAATCAATGGCTCTTGCGCTCTGTGATCTGAGCCGAGCATTCGATTGTGTGGCCGCATAAGATTCTACTTAGCAAGCTAAATTTTCTATCGGGATCGAGAAGGTAAAACAGTTCACAAAACTATTTTCCAGCTATCTCGATAAATAGGACAAACCGAGGGTATCGCTTGGTGGGGCTACTTCGGAAAGTAGAGAAGTCATGCTATGGAGTGCCACAAGGTTCCAATCCTGGGACCTTTGCTCTTCTTAATTCTTGGTGAATGATTTTAAGACTGGGAGGCAGGGCAGTGCTGTTTGCAGATGACACTAACACTCCTGTCCAGAGGAAAGCTGGATACACTCCGTGCTTCAGGAAGCCGGAGGGACTTGTTAGCAGGATGCCAAGAGGTGGTTCACCACAAAACAAACCTAAAATTAAACGAAAGGAAAAACACAACTGATATTCTGTACTCTAAAAAATGGAGATGGTCATAGAGGACTGTGATGAGGCCCGTTAAATTACTCGGTTTCTGGTGGGACCCGAAGTTAAATTGGGATTGCCACATAGACAACCGTCTGCACAAAACTCTCCAGGGTTATTCTTCTTGCTGTAGAAAACTGAGAAACGTAAGGTACCAGAGCGGTGCCTGGTAGACGGTGTACCACGCACTTTTTCACAGCCACCTAGCCTATGGTATTCTGCTCTGGGGCCATGCATCAGCATGCAGCAGAATACTTGTTCTCCAAAAGAAGGCGCTACGCATCATTACATCTTCAGACCATCTGGAGCATAGTAAGGCCTATTTTCAAACCGCCTCAGGGTTATTAACGGTTCATGGGCCAATATGTAATGAACTCGCCTTACATACGTAAAGGAGAAATGATTCTCTGTCTAGGAGATGACAAGATGTCCATGGCTACCAACACCCGCCATGCAAAAGACCTAAACACCCTAAAATGTAGACTTTCAAAAAAACGGTTTTGAACAGTTTTCCAATAGCAAGCGGTTCAAAACTATACAACAAGCCTACGGGAAAGCATCAGAAATTTGAACACTATTAAGTTCAAGGAAGCCATATGGTCCAGAACTTACAAGTAGGCCTATCTATGCACTCAAGGAACTTGAAGATGGACCACTGTTCTAGTCCGGCCACCCATAAACCTTTGTAAATAGTGTATATAGTTTTAAATACTTTACAAAATTGTTATGAAAACCAAATTGCAAACAGTTTTTAAACAAAATTGACACAGTCTATCTGGTTTTATTCAGTCAAAGACGGAAGACATCAAGAATCAAGTAAAGTAAGTTTCAAGTGATTATAAGTAACAGGATGAAGAATTATACAAAAATCAAAGGTTGTTCTCATAGACCTACCTAACAGATGCATGATTTGGCCAGCTGGTTCCTGTATTAATGCTGAAACACGAAGGGTCAATATTGAGTTAAAAATATTGTGTGATGTACTCGAAAATGTAACTTTGGTGGAGGCTAGCAAGGCGGATAGACAACTTTCATACAAGACACGGGATGCACTTTAACAGCAAGGGAAACCAATGGGCTTGTTGCAGAGGGAATCTGTGGAGGGCGGTGTAGCAAGAATTAGGACGGAGAGCAGCCAGTAGTATTAGATGAGACAAGCTTATCTTTGCAATGGTGGGGAATCTGAAGAACATACAAAGCCACCTGAAGAAGAGGAAGAGTATAATTTGGAACATTCTTCAATATCAGCGCACAAACACTGAGTTCTGGACATAATGGTTTTTTTAGTCATCGTGGGAGAAGCTGTAGGCTAAATTGAGTTAGTAACTGAAACATAAGAAAGTTAAAGTTTGCACAAACAGATTTTTAATTTTTAAAATATTCAGGGTCTGGATGGTAAGATAACACTTTTAGAAAGTTTCTTGGTTAACTTAAAAGAAATATATTTTTATTTATATATTGGAGTTTTGGCTAAAACAATTTGAAATTAGTTTAACATTTCCAGTATGGTTATCGGCTGTGTTAGTGCCTTCTGCAGGAAAGGAAAAATTATGGGAACAGTAATTTTTGTGAAATATTATGTTCAGGGCAGGGTCCCTTGATCTGGGAAACATTTGTGTGGAGGTACATTTGAAGAGCTTCTGCAGTAATTATTTGAGAATTTTAAATTGTTAGTGGATGTTTTGTTTTATACCATTCCCCATCAGGAAATGCAGATATTTTTCTTGATAACCTGGATAAAATGCTGTTACTTTTAACTCAATATCCTAATTATACAAGTGGTAGCCTATGGAGAAGTAAACTATAAATTTAATATAAATTACTGTACAAAAACAGTGAAGCAATTTTCCTTAATGTACTGAGACAAAAACAATTTTTATTGCCTAAATTCAGCTGCAACACGGCGGGTAGGAATTGCCCTGAATAATATTTTTATTAACTGTTGGCTAGACATCAGTTGAGGGGGGTTTTTTTGTAACTATTTTGATTTTCCATACTCGGATCATGTTGGTTTTTTCCATTGTAATTAATTGTATAGATTTAAGTTTTAATTATTTAACTTGTATGCAAAATCCAGATTATCTTAAGTTTGGATTACCTAACTCTGCTGTGTTAGATTTAATAGACAGCCTTGTCTCATTTGACTGCCACAGTCTTTATCTGAAGTTTACATATAAAGATGCAAACCAGATTTTTGATAATGATATTAGAAGTTAATTTTGAAGTTCTTACAATTTTTTATAGTTCCTAAATCGAGCTGGGGAACCAGTTTCTTCCAGACAAGTAAAATAACAAGTGGTATACCACTGACCTTGCAAAAATGAAGTAAAAGGTTATTGTTTTTAGGTAAAACTGAGAACACATAGCTCAGTAGCCACAGTTAAACAGTGTTTGAAAAAGCAATATAAATATTGCAATTAGTGAAGCCAAGCTTAAGGACAATGCAAATACTATTGAAAAAAGTAATAATAAATACAAGGCCTGCATGGAAAATAATAAATAATAATAGTAATAGCTCCAGGACATTACAAAATTAAATTGCCACCAGGTACTTTTAATGAGTCTTTTATCAATTGTGTGTAAGGGAAGTTAAACAAAGGACTAAGTAAAACCATGTATAAGTGTTAATGAATTAGTTAAATAAGGTTGAAATATTGATCGCAAACCATTTTGAATGGAAATTAATTTCAGCAGATTGATGTTATACATGTAACAAAAAGGCCTTAACAATACAGATAGTAAAGATATATGAGGTGCTTAGAATCAAAAACCCGCCAAGTCCATCTCAACAAATTTACGGAAAAGTGGAGAAAACTGTCACAAACAGACTAATCATAAGAACTAACCAATTTTTTTTACAAAAACATTACATAATTTTTACTTTACTATAGTGACATTGTATGATCAAAATCCCTACAATAGGTTCATAAAAATTTAGTAAAATAAAATAATCAATATTTGGATCTGGGGGATTTTGATTCTAAGATTGGGACTTGGTGGGATTTGATACCAAAATAAACTAAGGTTGCAAAAGGGTTAACCTGTAAAAGGTTTACTAATGGTAAAGTTTTTCTTTGTTTACACTTTAATTAGGTATAGCTTAATAAAAAAATTTTTAAGTAAAAATATTGGTTTTATTATTACAAAAAATGTAATGTTTTTTTTCAAACGTAAACACAGCCTTTATCGTTTTACTATAACACTTTCCTGTATCAATTTCCTCATCAACAATGATGTTTTTATTTTCTTCATTGTTGTGACTTCAGCTTTTTGGTTTTCCAAATCGGGGTAAAATTTTAGCATCTGGTGGCTTCTCCAGTCTTCTCCAAAGTGTTTTGTGAGCAGTCTGGCAACATCCTTTACCTTTGCAGATTTAAGGCCAAAACCCCTTATTGATGGGTTTTTTTGGGGTTTATGTGAGACATATCAAAATTTGGTTTTGTGAAAAGATTTTGCAGCACAACTTCAGTTCTATAAAATAATATTCACCCTGGACCCAAATATTATTTTTCTTCTTGTTCGTTTTAACATGATCCTTTTTCAGGGGTTGAACTTGAAATGCCACAAGTTCGGGTTTTTTTGCACTTTTTCCAGATTCAGACTTCCAGTCTTTAACCAGGATAGTGACTCCAACATGATGAATGGTTCCATGTTTCCCTAGAACTTCTTCATAAATCTTTTGGCTGAAGAATAGTGCCCTTCTTTTTCCCAAAACCTTCCATTAATCCAAACACCCTATGAGGTGGAAGAAATGGTGTCCAACGGGAAAATGTAATTTCAATACAAGTGTCATGACAGGAGCATCAGATATCACCATTTTCAAAGCATAGCAATGAGGATTGTATTTTTGTTTTCCCCCCCCATCTGCAAAACACTTCACTTTTGTTTTCCCTGGAAATCTGCATTCATCAGATGATTGTAAGCACAAGAAGAAATAATATTGGCGTTTAGTTATTCCATTTCCATTCCTTTTTGTCAGAGGTTTTCTTCCTAGCTAGTTTACCAGAGCAGATTGCTAAGTTAGTGCCCACAGCATCCTCCATTTCGAAAGTATGGAGCGATAATATGGTGTGATAGTATTTATTAACTATCACAAAATAATTATTTAATACACTAATTATTATAAAAACAAAACTGTAATCACAAAAATCCACGTGTTTTTTACAAGAGACAGGATACTCACAATGAGAAAAATAAAACAAGAAAAGTAAACAACCCCGCAGAGGATCATGGGTTTGTTTGCTGGGTAGTCACATGACAAAACCAGGGACACCTGTTGGCCGTTGTGGACTAAGCGGATTTTGAAACTAAAAATGGTGAAACTGCGTTTGGACTTGGCGGATATTGCAAATAAGCCTCAACTTTGACCTCAAAATACACTAGGATGTGGTGGGATTTGATAGAAAATAACAGTTGAATTGAATCCGGAGGAAAAATCTATAAAAAAACAATATCAAATCAATTTTCGAAAAATTATGGCTTGGGGTTTTTTGATTTAGGCATAGTAAAACACTCTAATAATTTATTAAAAATTTAATACAACTATGCGAATCTGTTGTTTGTTTAAACCCATGTTTAAGGAAAGTGTTTCCAAAACATTAAAAAAATAAAAAATAGGCCGATTTTAAAAAAGGGGAGGGGATGAACCCCAGAGTTTGGCCAGTATCATTAACCCCTATATAACTGTTTGAAGATAGTAATGACAGGTTAGTTTCTTCTTTAAAAATAATAACTCCTGAATTTTATCAGTTTGGTTTTAGAAAGGGAAGATCAAAATTTGATTGTAGATAGGGGGAAAGAGAAATTTTTTGAATTTAAAAATAACCCTTTGTTCAGGTTACTTTTTGTGACTTGAGTAAGCTTTGATTGTGTAACGATGCCCTTTTATTGGTTGAAAATATGGTATTTTGGTACACCTTAAAATGTTTTGAATTTTCTTAAAAAAATTTACATCAGTTTCATTTAAGGGTGAAACATCCAAGGTGTTTTGTTGTGGGGAGTATAAGGATCTGTGTTGGGACCCTCTTATTTTTTTAATTCTTAAATGTTTTTGCCAAATCAAAAAACCAAAAATATTTTTTTGTGATGATCTAATTAAAAAATCTGGTATTGATGACTTAAAATTTTTTTCAAACTATAACAGATGCTGCTTCTTGGGGTTTAGAACAAATGGATTTTTTTTAATTTGATGGGGGCATCGATTTTGAAAGTTATCGGGGCGCAGGAAGTTACCTCCCGGGTTTTGAATTTAAATAAAAAAGTTTTCCAAAAGGGTTTTTTTTAAAAAACGCATAAAAAATGTTTTATAAAATCAAATTTTTGTAGAAAAACTCCCAAAAAATTTATGTAAATATATTTGTTAAATAAAATACAAATGTAAGCAATAATTTTGAAATAAGTAACATAAAGATATGACGTATCACAAAATTATATTTTAAAAATTCTAAACATAACTAATGATACATTAAAAATTAATAAACAATACAAATTAAAATAAGAATTGAAAAAATTTAAAATTTAAAATTTTTTAAAATTTGAACAAAAAAGGCAAAAAAAAAAAAAAAATTTTTGTAGAAGTTAGTAAAAAAGACAAAACGTACTTTTTGTTTTCTTTGTAATATTTTAAAAAATTAGAGTATTTAATTAAGAAAAACAAACTTTTGAAAAACTTCAAAAATGGGTAACCCAAATTTTCTTAGAAAGAACCTCATCATGTTTTTTGGATGGCACACGAGACTCATGACAGAAAGTAGTGGAGCGTGTGCTCTTGCAAAATAAAAAATTGCACTTTTAACACCCGGGGCTTGGAAAGAGATGTTTTCCCAATCACAGCTGTAACTTGGCCCCTTAAGTTTAGGGGGGCAGTTTTGTTGGGGGGGATAGCAATTCCCTGATTTTTCAAATTCTATTTTACATTTGTGGGGTTTGAATTTTTGAGCGATTGGCTTGGACAATTTGCAAAAATTTTGTTTAAAAAAATTCTTTTTTCATTTTGGTTTTTGGGTTTTCCCTTTTTATTTGAAGGTGTTTAGTGCCCCATATCCAAAGAGGTAAAAAATTGATTGACCCGATTTCAAAATCGAGCAATGAATAGGACTCCCTTTTATATCACCCTATATCCCTCCTTACTACTGTTGTAAAATAAGAAATTTCAGGTTTTCTTTTGGGGAGTTTGGGTTGTTGTCAATTTCATTTGTGTAATCGATACAAGACACAGTTTTTTTTTTGTTGGAGACAAAGGATACCTGTGCTTTTGTCTTTGAAAGAAACATAGAATGTTCAGGGGGGGCTTTGTTTCCAAAATGCCTTGGAATCTCCCGTTGTTTTTCTCAAGTTGACCCTTGT
>NW_025786997.1:0-15705 GCF_021130785.1 Homalodisca vitripennis
GCTAGCCTCAACAAGGGTGTGCCCCCCCTGCTTGCTTTGACTGGAAAGGCCTGTTTCAGAGCTGACCTCTCCTTCTTCCGGGGGGACATGACAGATTAGTGCCCTAATTATTCCTCATCGATCTTGATAGAAACCCTACCCCCTAACCCATCCTGAATATCCTGTCACTCCGGAAGCAGCGCTAAAGTTCTTACATGACTAAGTGCAATTTATAAGCTTCTTGTCCTAAGAGAACAAAGTTTTTTGTATAACCCGTCTTATCGTCGTCGTCGTCATCGTCAGACGTTTCCGTTCTCACGGGTCGTCGTACACAGCCTCCTCCACTTTAGTCTATCGTTCCAGGTCTCCTCTTCATCCACCTGTATTTTCTGTAGTCCCCCTTTCGCTCCTATGTCACTTTCCCACCACTTGGTCCTCCCCATCTTACCTCTCGGTCCGTATTTCCTCTTGGTCTTCTCCTCCTTCCCTTCCTTCTCCAGTGCTATTCTAGTGCATTCTATTACACCCCATCCACTTCACAATGCCCCATCCACTGTATTCTTCTTCCTTCCATTGTTCTCTTGCAGTGAACACTACCTTCGAATCTTTCTCTAGTTATTTTCGTTCCTTATTTCTATCTCTTCTTGTAGTCTTCTCTATCCCTCTTAAAAAATCTCATTTCTGCAAGCTTGCAATCTGCTTAAATCATTTTTAGTACCCACGGCGTCCACGTCTCTGCTCCATATAATAAAATTGGTTGGAAATAAGATTTATACATCAATACTTTTTGATTCTTTCCCAATGTTCCAACTCCACACAAATCTTCTTTACCATATAGAAAAACTTTCCCACTCTTCCATATTCTGTTTCCTATCTCTTTTCTCTATTGTGCCCCTATACAGTTATGATACTTCCTAAATAACAGAATTCCTTCACACCTTTTCAAGTCTTTTTCCTTCAACATAACACGTCTTTGTGTTATTTCCATCCCTTCTCTCTACTTTCATTACTATACATTTTTTGTATGCTCTCAACTCTAAACCATATTTCTTCGCCACTTTTGCCCATTTGATTTTAACTCTCGTTTTTCTAACTCTTCTTCCCACTTTATCCCATAGCATTATGTCATCCCGCATATGCAATTGTCTTAAGTTTCTTCTGCTCCTCTTTTTTCCTTGTAATTCTAGAATAATTTCAATCCATTATAATATTGAAAAGGAAAGGTGACAATATGCTTCCCTTCCTTACTCCTCTCTCTGTTTTAAAAGTATCTGTATATTTTTCTTCAATTCTTACCCTGTTTTTACATATGCCGTACAGGTTCTTTAATTCTTTCTACTATTCCCTCACGCCGCAATCCTCACTTTCTCATACTCTCTCGTCCCAAATCCTTTCTCTACAGTAACCATATCATATGCCTTCTGGAGGTCTATAAACGCTACCATTGTATCTTTTTCCGTATTCCCACCTCTTTTCTAACACTTGTCTCATCACAAAAATTAGCATCCACCGTTGACCTAACCTTTCCCTAAAACCACATTGCTCCTCCTCTTCCTGTTTCTTCCAGTACTGGTCTAATTTTCCCTGCAACAGTATTTTTTCATAAATTTATTTGTGTAATGGCACAAACAAAGTTTATTGGGGGGGCCCCTTTAATTCCTCCCGCATTTTTGCTCTATTGCCTTTCTTAAAATCGGCACTATTATTCCCAGTTCCAGTCTTCCTGGGATCTTCCCTTTTCCTTCCAAATCACTCTCATCACTCTGTACAACCATTGAATTCACAATGGGCCCGCCTCCTTTATCATCTCAGCCGTCAGCTCGTCTATTCCCCGCATAGATTTCCCCTCTTTCATCTCTTTAAAACCGCTTTCTCCAATTTCGCATATTACTAACATCCTCTTCATCTTCTGTCTCCTCTGTCATATCTCTTCTTTCCTCTTCCTTTTCTGTTCCTTCCAGTAGTTCCTTAAAATACTCTTTCCACGTCTTCAAAACCTCTTTCTCCTCCCATTTGATTTCCCCTGAAACATCCACCACCTTAGTCAACATTTCTTTAGGTTTCGTCTTGTTCCTTATCACCCCATAAAAAATCTTCTTATTTCCTTTGAAGTTTGATTTCAGTTTTTCTTCAAAATCCTTCCATGTCCTCTCCTTTGCCTCCTTCATCATCTTTGCTGATGCCCTTGCAAGTCTCTTCCATTTATCCCTCTTTTCATTTGACCTATCCTTAAACCATTCTCGCCAAGCTCTATTTTTGTTTTTTAACTGCTTCAGCAATTCATTCATTCCACCAAGGGATCTCTTTATCCCTTCTTTTACCTGAAGTTCGTCCACATGTTTCTTCTGCAGCTTTGACTATAGCATTCTTGAAATTTGTCCATTCCTCCTCTCCTGTTTTGACCTCCCCCTTGGGTATCGTTCCTCTAATGTTATTTACAAACTCCTCTCTAACTTTCGTATCTTTTAACTTCCATGTCTTGATTCTTGTTAGTCTTTTGCATGTATCCTTTCCAAACCTCATTCTTTGAAAATCAGCTACCACCAGCCTGTGATCTCCTCCCATACTTTCACTGGGTATAACTTTTACATCTGCCATGTATGGCTGCAGGCATTTCCTCACTAATATATAATCTATTAAACTTGGCTGTTCACCATTCCAATTGTATCTTGTGTATTTGTGGCTATCCCTTTTCTTGTTCAGGTGTTTCCCTATCACTATATCATTCCTTAAACAAAAATCCAGTAAATTTTCTCCTTCTAAATTCCTTGTTCCTACTCCATAACATCCCATTACCTCTTCATATCCTTGTCTAAACTTACCCACTTGTGCGTTAAAATCCCCAATTATTATTGTTCTCTCTTCTTTTACTTGTCTTTCCAGATCCTCTTCAAACTCTCTCTTCTCATCGTCCGTGCATCCTGTTTGTGGTGCGTATACCTGTATTATGTCCATTATCTCCCCCCTCCATTCTGACCGTAACCTTAATAATTCTTTCACTTACCACATCCACTTTCATCACTCTGCTTGTCATCTTTTTGTCCATGTCTATAGCTACTCCATTTCTTCTTCCAATTTCTCCTCCAGACCACCAAATCCTGTATCCCTGTCCACTTCTCTACTTCCACTACCTTTCCACTTTGTTTCACTGATTCCCATTATGTTTATTCTTCTTCTCTTCATCATCTCTACTACCTCTTCTAACTTGTTCCTAAGCGTCACAACATTTATTGTACCAAATCTTAACCTTAAACAATTGCCGGGTCGTTGCCGTAAATTTCCATCCTTTCCGAGGCTGTTCTTATTTTTGAAAGCAAGTTTTATCCACTACCGGCTTGCTAGACCTGACGTAGCTTCACCAGAGCCCCGTTAGCCGTCTCTTTGAGCCGTTGCCCGTCCCTCACGACGAGGACGAGGGGTTGGACTTAGAGGGACAACCCGTCTTATATCATCATAAAATTGAAAATTCCATCCAACAGGAGTCCTAGTGCTTAATTTTAGACATTGCATGGTGTAAGAAACTAAACATTATGCACTCAATTATAAAGGATGCATCAGGACATACACTTTGTACAGTTTACTGTAAATATTTAAAATTATTCGTTATTATTGAATAAAAAAGGAAAATCCATATACCAGTTTGAGCTGTGAAATATTCTAATTCTTATTTTTTATTTTTTCAGCAAAGTAAACATCACATTTTCAAAACTTATTTAACTTATTGCTCAGAGAATCCTGAAAATGTTAGTCACAAAATTATTAGACAGTAAGATTTCTATGAAAATTTCAATTATGATGTTTTTTCAATTCATGATTCCTCTAAACTCATCAGTACAGCTTTAATATGTAAGTAATGTTTCATTCATGCAACAACCGATGAGTTATTATTCTGTACAATGATTATATACTTCACCTGTATTTGTGATGGTACACTCAGAATGGGCTACTATCAGCTTTGCCATACCTGAGTCTGTGGATCTGCTCGTTCCCAGTTTGTTGGGCTGGCCGATATTTAGTTGGAGGAGCTGAAACATTCTTATCCACCGTAGTCATCCGTAAAAACTCTACACATCATGTTGTGTAGTAAACACACCATATGGTTTCGTTTCTGCAAAGACGATCAGTGTTTAGTGTTAGATAATATAACAATGTTTTGGGATTATTTAAGGTTTTCACAATGTTTGGGTTTCAGTTATCTATCCTTCTAATGTGTATTTTGTATTTATAGTACCTTTATGTTTGTGAATATTTAACTGGATCTAAGCAAAAGGTGGAACATGTGTTTTCTCAGAGATCTATCCCTTAGTCCCGGTATCTAGAGGACTTTAGGGGGAGATAGTGCAAATGACACAAAATGTAACAGTTTCTAAAAAAAAACCCAGAGGAATTCTGGTTAACGTTTTATTGTAAATAAATTTAATTCAAAAATAAAAGACATTTTAATTGATCCTTTAAAAGTAAGATAGTATTCATTCTTACAACAATCCACATCAAACATTATTTACTTGGGTCCATGGATTGTATGTTTCTCTGGGTTCTATTCAGGAGCCTCTACTGTTGCTTTGTTAGAAGCAAAAAGTAATTTCAGGATTCTTATGGAGACAGTGATCCATATCTGTATGCAATAGGAGAAAATATTAATAATTCGTAGGAAAAAACAATTTAATATACAGTTTTATTTTGATGAGGTTAAAACAGTTCGTTTGTAAGTACGAATTGTTCCTAAACAAAATACAAATACCTAAGCCATTCCAAAAAAGCCAAAAACGTCATTTAAAGATAATTCAATTTCGCCAATTTTCATAAGGGAAGAAACAAGAGGGCAACAGGACTTATTTACAAAATTGGTGCAAAAATGGTTAATTTTCTGTGTGGGGTTCTCAAGTCCCTAATATTATGTCCAGTTCACTTTTTCGGCTAACATGAAGTGTACAGTAGTCTCATGTCCCAGCAGATCTGTTTGAAGGAAGGAAAGTTCGTGCACAGTTTCCAACATGTATAGAGCCATTTTAGTGAGTACCATGCCAGTGTTAGCTCTCAAGAGAGGAAGGGTCAGCATTCAAGGCTTTGTTGAGACATTTATCTCAAACAGGAAAAATGTTGCAGTGGATGAGGTATGGACAAGTACAGAAGTATGTAAGGCTGGGATGTGAATGCAAATCATCCTACCCTCAAGTAAATATGTTGCAATATATCCTGTCGCTGATTCTGATCACCAGTAGAACTACTAGTAATCGACTATCATGATTTGCTCTGGGAAGAACCAATTGTAATATAATTTTAAAGACCAATAAAAGAACTGAAAACAGTAAAACAGTGCTAAATCTTTTGCTAGATAATGTAGTTCTGGATATTTACAATGGGAGAAAAAGCCAATGGTATAATTTATTTTTTTAATATCATTGTTGTCAGCTAGATCAGAACGTGTTATTGGCCTGAGGAGACATTCACGGTCCTCTTTCCATCATAAATCATCCAATCAAAATGTACCCAATGTCCATAAGGTCATATAGGTGCACGTTTGGCAATGTAGGGAAAGAAACAAGGCTTGTTATATTGTCTTCACTTTTAATCACGAAATTCAGAGTTGTGCCCACACCTGCTACTTAAAAAAATGTTAGTTAGATCATGTGTAATATAACATGGCGTCCTTTATTAAGTTTCATTGTTACATACCTGATTCAGAATACATTAAATAATATTTGGTATTATGAGAGTTCACCTAATAAACAAGATGCGTCACTAAACAAAAGACAAGTTGTCCGTGAATTTGAAAATATCATAACAAATTTTCTCAATCCCTTGGACTGATAAAACAGAGGGAGTTTCTCACAATTCGAAAAATGTTAAGGCTACGTTTGGAAAGGAGCACTCACACATCTATGAAATAATATTTGGTCCAGAGAGTGGACATGTATCTTAGTCTTGAACGAACAACACTGTTGTTCTGTACTTAGAGTTAAAGAATAAATGTAACCAAGATTTTCATATTAAAATTATAGCTCTGGTTCAGGCCAAAACTCGCTTTGCATCCTTATTCCATCGTTTTAGTTTGCCACCTTGTTTTTGCTACCTCTTGCCACCCATGGGCATAGCTAGAGCCACTAGCCATATCTTATCGAAGGGAGGTACCCCTGGGTCTACTTGACGTTCAGAGTTATGCCACTGTTTCATTGTTAACATTGTATGTACGATTCATTCTCCCTTGATAGCTACAGGATGCGGTACTAGAGGTACTGGAATAATCTTACACCACAGGATTATTTACCTAAGGTTCAAAGTGGATTATTTTCTCTCTAATATAAATCTTATAATGGGCAATTTATACTTATTGTTCGTGATTTGTAGCCATGCATTAATTTGATTATTGGATTATACCTAATCCTTCATCTTCCACAGTCTTCGTATAGAGTATTGGTTCTGACTGTGGGTGATCTTTCTCTTACATAACCTTCAAAAAAGCCCACTACTGTTGTTTAAGGTCTGGCGCCGGCTGGAGCTGTGATGGTCTTTGTCCCTATGTCTGGTGGAAAATAATGCAGTGGGGTGGCAGCCATGACACTCATTACGGTAGCGGTTGACTAATTCATGGCCTTCCCATGTTTCAGCGGATTCAACGATCAACCACCTGGATCTCAGTACCCAATTTTGCTGGCGTTGCTGATGGGGATCCTTTGTAATGGTCTGGAAAATGTGGCAGCACTATCATCGGCCTCTCTCAGTGTCGGCTGGGTTTGTTTCTGATCCTGTAAGTATTATTCTTAATTGTTCATATTGATAATAACTCTTACATAAAATGTCCCTTCCCCAGTATTGTCCTGAAAATTTTCACCACCTACATTTATACGTGTTTTTTTATCATTTATTATAAATACAGTTTTGTTAATCTAACGAGTTATTTTACTAACGCCATATTTACAACTTGTAGCAAAACACTGTTTTAGAACCAATATTCCGTCGTTCTTACTTTATATGTTTAGAGACAGAAAAATGTGTTTTCATTATTGACGACGGAAAGCTTTGAAATGATAAGATACTTTGGAGTATTTTGAGCATGATTTATACAAGTATATCACTAAATTGTTCAAACACTGACTTATGGAGGATTGATACTTCTACTCTCTTCGTCAGGTATAACATATTTTGTACTTAAAAAAGTACTTAATACACCTACAATGTAAGGCAATGGATTGCCGCATTAAAAAAATAAAAAATTAATCATACATGACAACAGCTTGAAATCCAGGACAGTGAGAAAATTAACCCAGGCGTTTGTCAACTACACCATAAGACACGGAGCACAAACAACGGGTTACACCAACCCGCACACCCTTCAAGTGATAGTGTATCAACTATATAATCACGAAAAGTGGATGGTTTTAATAAAACTCAAGTGGTTTCCTTTCAACATAACAATCAGTATAAAAATATAAACATGATTTTTTGTTTATGACACATTTTATTTAAAATATAGGCTCCTAAAACATTTCTCCCCAGTGTATTATTAATTAGTATTGGCAGATTGTTGTTATAAAACAGACCATTCCTGTTAATTCTTTGTCGCACCATAAAAATCATAAGTTTCAAGTAAATTCAACATTGTTGTTTAAGAGAATCTATTTTTTAAACTTAGAGAAAATACTCTTAAAAAAATCTCATTTCTTTTCCTCGGTCTTTAAGTACCTTTTAATATTTAGATCATCATTGGTTTGTTTAATACTGATTTTATAAAAAATAAAAAGTAATAGCGATCTTACTTAATGTACCATGTTTAAATTCTTGAAAGAAAATAAAAAAAGCTTACAAATCACAAAGGTTTTCCAAATTAAAAATTTTTACTACCAAAACATAAAGTCTTATAAAAACTTATTTCCTATTGGTGGCCACTTGGAAACCACAAAAAAAGCAAAGTTAAATAGAAAAAACTAAAAATTGTCAATTTTTTTCTTAAGATATAAAAATAAAATTTAAAAATATTTTCTAACACTTAGTCCAGAAATAAAAATTAAAATAATAACATTTACATTAGATGTAAAACACAATATTAAAATACTCGATGATCAAATTCATAGTACGGTACTTGTACAAATTTTACGTTTTTAAAATTAAAACAAAAAAACTATTAATAACTAGACCAGGAGTTGTTCAGAACAATTTCTTTGTCCATGCTCATTAGAACCTGTGACAGAAGCCTGCAGCCTGTTTATCACTCACTTAAAATATGAAAATAAACAAAATCTATTGATGGTTATTTTAAACTGTAATGTTTATAAAATGTATTAAAAATAAGACAGCAGTATCCAGTTATTTTTTTTAAATTTCATACCTTAAGGGGACAGTTAACCCAAAAAATAAATTAAAATAATAATTTTTTATTTTTTCCTTATTTTTTCTTTCGGAAATGTTAACTGATTTCATTGCAGTGAAATTTGTTTTTTCCTATGATTACTAATAAGTTGTGTTAAATAAAAAAATATTATTGAAACCCTTGCTGCATGTCATTTTTCGACACTAACTGAACATCAGTCATGTTCCACTAACTAACACAATTTCATATATTTTTCACCCCGCATTCATTGTTTTGCTGTATTTAACTTTTTTATGTTGGCTATACTCGTCTAGCAGCTTTATTTCAGGTTTACTATTATTGTTAACTACTGTCAAAAGAGGGATGGGGCGGAAAGCGGCTATCTAAAATTAAAATCTGTCTCGGGTAAAGTTAAAAACTTGAGGGATGGATAAGGGATTAGGTGGGTCGAGTGTATAGGCTAAGTGCAGCCTAATATTAAAAAACTGTCAGACCTATTATGGCCTGGCCATAAGGCGAAATGTGCAGAGTGTTTGGAGAGATGAAAAAGACAATATGGGCATGTGTACTTTCAACATGATGTCATCAAATGAACTAAACCTACCATACCCTATCAAGCTAATGCCCTAAAGACAATGAGGACATGCGTGTAAATATAAACCTGGAGTTTACTTACCCAATGGAAATGTATGGAACCATGATTAAACAATTTTCACATCCCTGATTGTGGTTTATGAGTTTTTATAAAACCCATATTCAAAGACCCTTTCAGAAACCCAAAAATGTTGGAGTGCGTTTTGTTTTGAAGAAGTGTGAAAAAACTCAAAACCAAAATCATTGAATAGTAGTCATTTGGCTCACCTAATACCCAAAAAGAACTTTTTGTAACTCTGCCTACCCTTAAATTTGGTGTTTACTCTGCAGTTTGTAGCTTTAATGACGGACTTTTCTTAGTAAATTACAAGTTTTTGGAAAACATTAAAAAATCCATAAGTCCAGGGAACAATTTTGTAAAAGCGTATGCAAAGCGCCTCAGAAATAGTTGCGGATGTGAAGTGGTGAATTGCGGACAAGAAAGTTCAAGAAACTAGATAAGAAAAACTAAGGAATAAGAGAAGCTTTGAAAAGAAAAACGCCTTGAAGGTACATTGTTTACACAAAATGAAGACCCAGATAAAATCCATCCTAGACAGCTTCAGGAAACATACTAGGATCTATTGTAGTTTAAAGACATTCTTCTTCGATTCCCGTAAGTTGTTTTTTTTCTATTTAGATGCAACGTGTTCTCAGCCATTTATGATCTCTTAGACCTCTCAAACTTTTACCACTTGTACTTTGTAACTATAATCTAGGTCGGTGGACCAAAGGGTTTTACAAAAATAAAAAGTATTATCTTAGGAAATAAAAAACTATTTTTTGTGATTTCTTTAGTTTTTAATTAAAGGTGAATTTTTTAAAATTAGTTTTTTAATACTAAAAGATTGATAAATTGTTATTTTGGTTGGGTCATGAAACTATAAAAAGGTGTGCTTTAAAAGACAATTACAAAAATTCCAAAGCTCTATCCATTGTACTCATTATTTTAGAAACCTGCATTAAGTTTAGTTAGTTGGACTAAGAATAGGGACGGTAAACAGTCCCCATTATAGTTCAAATTAAAATATAATTGAAATTGAGTGAGTCAATTAAGTGATGCACGATGATTTCTAATAAACAGTATTTTCATCTAACTTTCTCTATAGACTAATTATTCCATTGTATATCAAATTACCTTAGCCTTCTAATGTTTTCAGGACATCAAGTTACACCAGTTGGCATCTGGTATTTGCGCAGATCACTGCTATGGTTTTCTCTTCCTGGGGCAATGCCATTTACGTCATCTTTGGAAGTGCTGAACTTACAGCCCTGGGACCTCTCCCTCTGGTTCGAAGAACTCCATAAGAGAACTACAGAAATAGAGTCTAGAAGACTAATGGCTTTCCATTGCAATTTAAAATCACACCAGCTAAAAGTACTGTGATCTTTACTCATGTAGACTAGTAGCAAAGTATTTTAAATTCAGACTTTTGTTAACCTTTGAGAATTAAAAATAATTAAATTTTAATGACTTTATATTTGCCATTAACGCATTTTATTTCAATTCCAATTTATTACAGCCATAATAGTTCTAAAGGGGAGTTTAGAATATAGAATTGGGCTTAAATTGCTTGGAATTATTACATACATGATTTTAGTTTTCTTAATGAGATAAATCTAGTTTATGGCGTAAAAAACAATTTTGGACACCCAACTTATGGCCATTTTGAATTTCAGTTTATATTAAAAATCCTAATTAAAGTTAGGTTGAGCTATGCGTCACATACCAACAATTGGATTCATTACTTGGCACAGTCATTGTTTAAAAAATAAACTCTTTTTAAATAATTGCTCTGACACTCAGATTCCATATCCTTCACATTCAGAAAAGGCTCAAATATGATGTAATAACATTATTCTCTATTTTAACCGCAGTAGGGATTCTGAAAACAAATTTCTTCAAAACATTTGTTTAGATGAAATTTCATAGAAATTAATTATTGTCATAATCGGGAATTTTCAAGATTATTTTGGAATATTTCTACTGATAATAGCTTTCCTGAACCTAAAACCTATAATCCACGAAAACTGTATTATTGTATAGGTAATGATACGAATGGAATTATGCATATCATAACTCAGCCTTGTGGAACAACAATATCTACTGGTAAATCTTAAAAATCGATTAGAAGTCTTAAAACTTGGCTAGCAGAGAAATAGAATAACTGGCCTTGCTCTTTGGCTTGTCTTCTCCACTCTAGACTGTTTCCACCATTCCTCATGACTAGTTACACCTAGGGGACAATTTAATGATTATTTTTAGGTTTTTTTGTGGGTCCGTTTTGGTGGTATTCTATTAACGACGACGGAATAACAAACACCATACTAGGGACTTGAAAAACTATAGAATATCCAGTTAACGTATAATGTATTCCAATTAGAGAAGATAGCTTGAATTTTCCATTAGTAGATCTACTAGTGAATCCTCCCTATTAGGAAACGGGCAAAATGACAAGCGTACCAAACTTTTCTTGTACTTCCTTTATCGAACAAAAGGATCACGGTTACATAAAATTATCTTATAATTAAGGCCTTGCATTGACCTGCCGTGATACCATTTAACGGGTTAATATATCCGTATTTTTATAGTTTTTGGTAATGTTAAACATAAATACATTTTCCATCTCTCGTTCACTGTAATAAATATGGACTGGAATAGTTTATATTAGCACGCCTGCGCGAAAATGTATAAACCTCAATTACAATCCCTGAAAGTTACAGATGAATAGGATTAAAACGGCATAAATGTTTCATTGTTTGGAAAGCATCTTGGGAGAGTTTAAACTTGGTTTATTATCGAGGCTAAGGTATCACTTGCTTTATAACTTTAGGAATATATAACTGATTGAGGATAGTTTAAGAATACCATATTAGAAACCAACCTTACTGGAACAGGGACCAAATTTTAATTGAATATCCGGGGACACTTCAAATGTCACAATGCAATGTTATAATAACCTAATCTCCCCAATTACAAACCACCGTGGAGCTACAAGATTCTTCTTTTAAATGAATAATAAACAATAGGTTACATATGGAAACTATAATTTCTCTGTCACCTATAGCTTAAATCTAAAGACCTTCTTGATGCCACAAGCAAATTCTGAGGAATGATTAACATTTTTGGCTGATAATTATAAAGAGACCCGTTTCCATTTAATCATTGAGAATTAATGCTTTTAATTAAGGAAGTTCGTGAATGTCCTTGGTAGTTGTGAAAACTGTGGTCTCTTTCCGTCTATGAATTAAGACTACAAAAACCCTAGGTGTTAGTATTTTGATACCTGTTAAACTTCTGGAAAAGAACTTAAGAAAAGAGGTTTAACTATTTTTGATGTCAAGCGCAATAAGATAGTCTTTCGTCCTTGAAGTATTATTTTTTCAACTTCAGTGGAGGGTCGGTGGGGGTGACATAAATAGTAAAACAGTTTATAAACTTGGAATTCCCATCCCAACCAAGTCTATCTCATATATGCCAATCATCTTTGTTTTATAATATGGGACAGTGATTAAAGAAATTTATTACCTACTAAAGCATTTTAAAACCATTGTCAGTAGAAAAATTATCTTTCCACACATCACCAATTTGGAGTTATTGGAGAAAAAATTAGAACAATTAGAACAGGATAATACAATTCATAAGTTTTATTTAAAAAAGACATAGAAGCTCGAAAGTAATTGCTCTCGTAGACTCTGAACAACATTTGATTTGAAACCAACATTGAAGGCCTCAATGGGGCAACCCTTTATGGCTGCATACGGTGTGGACGGCGGGCGGGGTGGTGACAGTCGATGTTAACCGGTCTGGCCGCTTTTAATGGAACCACAGGCGCATGTGCTATGCTTCTGCTTGCTTACCGAACGTTATCTGTGATCTCTAAGCGGCACGACGCGATGCTTGACCTTATCTATCTCTTTTAGTTGAGGTGCGCCCAAAACAGCGTGTCCCTCTGGACCGCCTATGGTCGGCTGTGGGGTCCCGGAGACGACTTAGTTCTTCTTCGCTCGGACGTGGGTGAGTCAACGATGATAAAACGAAACCATCCTAGTCGTTCGATGTCACCATGACCAATGAAGATGGTTGGCGTTCTCATAGTCGTGGCCAGGGAATAGAAAGCTCGGCCGCATATGTCCCGCTCACTCAGTTTCAACGCGCCAGCCGGCAGCTTCACAGTAACTGTTGATACCCTTTGTTTGTCGGTGCATGGGACACAAATGGGACATCCTGACCAATGAAGGCGTTGCTCTCTCCTACAGTTGTGTCTCCAAGGCGAACAAGTAGAGCTGCGGGACCTCTATGTTCAACATGTAACGGGGTGCGGTTCAGTACCGATCAAGATCAATTAAAGGATCTCTTGCTGTCAAGATAAGCTCATAAGACTTCATTCAAATGTACTGGAATTTATTTAGTTATTACGAACATGCTAGAGGAAGAGGCCTCTATACGAGTTTTTTGATACTGTTATTTATATTACTGTCGTTTATCGTTTTGTTATTTAGTTTTTTTTAATAATTGTTATACGTTTTAATTTGTAATAGCCTAGATTAGCCATGGACTGGTATTACTTATTTCATATAAATTATTATTATTATTTATTTAGATGTGAAATTATTTGTGAATTGAATCAATTTTTCATTGCCCTGTTTATGATTTTTCTCATTATTATTCACTAATGATCTCGTGTGTTTTAAAAGACTAATAAATCCAGAATAAATAAAGGGCCCAAAATACCTTAATCTATCTTTGTCGGCGACCTTCTTAGGTAGTTTAGATACTCGGTATGTGAAGTAGATCTGCTTTCTAGTTTCTAACTTTCTAGTAGCAATCTCCTGTTTTGTCTCAAATATGTCCATTTGTTTAATTTATCTTTCGGATTATATTAATTTTAATTTCAATTCATTTTTACTTTAATCGCATAGTTAGGTCATATATAAACTGGAGATTCGCAATGATGACAATCATAAGAAGGCCGGAATCCTACGCTTTCTCTCATCACCTCCGTATTTGGACAAATTCATAATTGTTAGTATACAGTGCTACCCTTGTGCATGTGTTTTTAATTTGTATTTGGAATGGATAAATAAATCTTGGAATCCATTATCCAGTTACAATGTTATACCTGACTTCCTAAGGCCACTACAGTAATTTGTTTATGTGTATTTGCACATAGGTAACAATACTATTGGTCAGATGTCAGACTAGAAAATTAATAAACATTCAGGTCATGTATTAAATAATTTCTTGGCATATGACATTCATTATTGGTGTTATTCAATTAAACACCAAACAGCATAAACCGAAATTATAAAGTAGTAACAAAACTCTTATAGTCACGCATAATTTCTTCTCGGCACGACCATCGTACTTTTATATGGCTGTGCCTCATTGTCATCCGACCTTCGATCCCGATGTCGTTCGTTTTTCAATCTGCTCGGTCTGTCTGGCTGTCTGTCAATGCAAGATGTGTGAAAAAATGTCGGTCAAGTGTTGTGTTATTTTTGCAGTATAATTTTAAACAATCCTCTTGGGTTTTTTCTTCATCAATAAATGTCTTCTATGATACAAATTTTAAGTGTTATTCCAATTAATATAGTGTTTCATAAAACAATAAAAGGAAAATGGACCTCAATCTTCTCAAACATTTTTAGGTAACTTGGGGAGGTAAGATTATCCTTTTTTACGTTAAGTTTATGCATAATTAAACATTATTTAAATTAAAAATTACAGTTGTATAACATTTACAAAATTATAAAAAATATGTAACGTCTTGCAGTCAATAATATTTGTTTTGTATCCTTTAAATTGATTGTTAGATGTAAGCACGTAGTTAGACAAATAATTGAATAATATTAAACCTATAAATTCTGAAAAATCCCTTTACACTTTTATAATAAATATTTGTATGTACTATATACTGTATATATACTCCAAAAAAAAAAGAGATAACGCAATGTAATAACATACTAAACATGGACATGCAATCATAATATTCACTTCAATTGTAATGTATATTTTAATAGTAGACCATTTTTGATGAAAAACACTAGGCCTTGCAGTATCAACTTTAACATTAGCGTGACCATGGAAAGGTATGTTCATTGTTTTTTCCTGGAAAACTACAATTTTTCCTGAAAAAACAATATTGAAGAAAAAAATTTGTCGGCAACAAAATCAAAGGAGCTACAAATTTTTATAAATCCTCTGAAAACTCCGTTTTTGACAGTTTTCTAATAACTCCGCGTTGCTGCTCTAAACTCACAGTATATGCCCAGATTTTAAAAAACCGATTATCCATACCAACAATGAGAAATTATCGTACTTTCATATAATATAATCGTATACCAATACACAATTTAATGAAATAGTATGTTATGCGTTTGTATAAATAATTATGTTGTACATTAACTTTTGGTTTGTTTCTTGTATAAATTTGTCAAATTTCTTTTCATGGTACGATAATAACTTACCCATCGTGTATCTTACCGGCGCATAAAAAACTCAATGAAATTATCGTACCTCTGGCAACACTATCCATATAGGCCTATTTGGACAGTTTAGGGGTAATACTCCGCGCCTTCTCAAATAAAGATAGGGGAACGCCATTTTGAACTAACCGTTGTTCACTCCAAGTCCCTATTCTTAACCTCCTAGTTCAGTAGTGGTAATGGCACACATTTTGTGTTGGATGTTCGGTATCTCACGTGGAGAGCAATTCGTTAAAGGACGAGTCTGACTAATACGTTAATACTGTCAACGATGCCTGCCTCGCTGCGCACTGCTG
>NW_025786998.1:0-14762 GCF_021130785.1 Homalodisca vitripennis
GATGAAATCGCGACCACGAGAAGTCAAAGAGCATAAACACACCAATCAACACAGGCTAAAAAACATGTCTGTACTAAAAACTGTTGTCGCTGGTATTGATAATTGTGTATAATTTTAGTTACACTATATTGCCAGAACGTTTAGTTCTTTAAGTTCATTTTTTATTGCAATTCCATTTTCTATATTCCTGACGAAGTGGGAAGGTCCTCAGTACGCTCGGAAAATCGTAGTGTTACATAATTTTACAACATATTAAAATGGCTATATTTCCGAAATGTTAATTACCTTTTTAGAAAAATAAATATATTCATTTTGAAGTGGCACTTACTTTATAAAAAGGATTCCTATTTTTCAAAGTGTTCCAGCATTACAAGACACTGTTAAGACAAAGACGATTTGATTATCTTAAAGGCACATCAAGGAATCCTATAATGGCATAAACCCTTAAACCCAACCTGATTTAGCTGTACACAAGAGCCCTCCCATTTATCCAACGTCCCATTTTTCCAAATCGATCACACAATCCTGACATCATTGACAGAATAAATTAGATGGGTAAACCCGTTGTATATAAGAGTGCTCTCTACAAACGTTAAGATTTGTTTCTAAATTATTCTAAAAATTACAGCCTGTGAATGAATTCAACACCGTGGTAAGTGTCTGCTTAGAGAATATTAAGTGTATGTTTTCTAAAGAGAAGATAAAGGTTAAGGTATAAATAATTTTGGTATTGCGAATACAACAGGCAGAAAAATTTTATTTATTATGTTATTGTGTTAATTTCTTTAAATATGTATGTATTTTTGTTATCTAGCCTTATGAGATGTATTTGAATAACATAAATGATTTTTAATAATGGACGTAGTATATGAGTAAAAAAATAAATTGGGTAGATTATATTGTTGTAACAAAATCGGTTATTTTTAACACGCAGAAAACTGAGTATCATAATGAAGTAATCATTTACTTATAATAGATGGTCCCTTTTAAGATACCACGATCCTGTAAATATTTAGTTCATAAAATGTCTAGAGACGTAAGCTAAGAAAATGTAAACATGTCAAACAGAAACTAGAAAACCTAAAAACAAATTAAAAAATAGTTTAGTTGTTGGTTTGATAAACATTTAAAGTCTATGTGTAAACTAAAATAATCAAGGTTTGTTACTATCATTATTAGCACTTTCAAAAATATCCCATGATATCCTCTTCATTAAATTTATTTATCATTCTACTGCGTATTATTAAAATTGCATAATAACAACCATACACAACAAAGTCCTGCCGCCTCGCGAATACACAAACAGTGCTATCTAACAGACCCTTATTCGCTGGCCTCTCTTCTATCAAGATATTTGGAACTTAACTTACTAGAGTTGTCCAGTCCAAATTCAACTTAAAGTGTTGTTCATAAATATTAAACACAATGAAAGACATACACAATCAATATGATTCTGCGATATATATGCTAATAACAACGTAACATTAAAGTCGGTTTAATTTGAATTTATACCATAGAACCGGGGAGTTCTAACTAACACCATAAGATCGTAGCCTTTTAGGGCTGATTTCTGATAATAATAATTTTGTTATAACGTATTGATCACAAGATACTGACATTACTGCGCAGGATGTACGATGCTGACATGAAGGTTTTTAACTGGCATTACCCTTTATTAGAGAGCATAATACTAATAGTCGCTGAACTTGACACTTGCTTTGTTACATTTGCCTTATTTAAGAAGAGCATCAAGTACTAATAGTCCTGAACTTGAACATACACCTGCTTTGTTACATTGCCTTTATTTTAGAGAGCATAGTAACTAATAGTCCTGAACTTGACACCCTGCTTCGTTACATTACCTTAATTTAGAGAGCAATAATACTAATGAGTCCTGAACTTGATCACTTGCTTTGTGTTTACATTGCCTTAATTTAGAAGAGCATAAGTCCTGATACTTGGACACCCTGGCTTTGTTACATTGTGCCTTATTTAGAGAGGGCATATTAGTACTAATATGTCCTGGAACTTGACACCCTGCTTCGTTATCATTTGGCCTTATTATAGAAAGCATAATAACAAGACTAATAGACCCTGAACTTGACACAGTTGCATCTTGTTTACATTGCCCTTTATTTAGAGAGTGCATTAGAAGAAAAAACTAAATAGTCCCTTGAACTTGACACCTGCTACGTTACATTACCCTTATTTATGAGAGCATGAGTACTAATAGTCCCTGAACCTTTGACGACCTGCTGTGCGTGTACATTACCTTTAATTTTAGAGATGCATAATACTAATAGTCCCTGAAACTTGAAAGCACTTGCTTTTGTTACATTGCCCTCTATGTTTAGAGAGCATAAGTCCCCAGAACTTGACTAGCCTGCTTTGTTACACTTGCCTTTATTATATGAGAGCATTAGTACTAATAGTCCTCTGAAACTTGACACCTGCCTTTTCGTTACAGTTGCCTTATTTAAGAGAGTCATAGTTACTAATAGTCCTGAAACTTGACGACCTGCTTCGTTTACATTGCCTTATTTAGAGAGCATAGTAACTAATAGGTCCTGAACTTGACACCTGCTTTGTTACATTGCCTTATTTAGAAGAGCATAGTACTAATCAGTGGGGCTGAAACTTGACACCTGCTTCCGTTACATATGGCCTTATTATAGAGAGCATAGAACTAATAGTCCTGAACTTATGAACACCTGGCTTCGTTACATTACGCATATATTTAGAGAGCATAATACTAATAGTGCCTGAACTTTGACACTTGCTATTGGTTTACATTGCCTTATTTAGAAGAGCATAGATCCTGAATTCTTGACTACCTGCTTCGTTAACAATGCCTTTATTTAGAGAGCATAGGTACTAAATAGTGTCCGTGAACTTGACACCCTGCTTTGTTACATTGCCTTATTTAGAGAGCATAGTAACTAATAGTCCCTGGAACTGTGAATCACCCTGCATTCGTTACATTGCCTTATGTTTAGAGAGCATGTACTAATAGTCCCCCAGAACTTGGACACCTTCCTATCGTTACATAGCCTTATTTTAGAGAGCCATATTAACTAATCAGTCTGACTTGTACATCCGCTTCTTTGTACATTGCCTTAATTAGAGAGCATATTGCTAGAAAAGTCCTTGAACTTGACGCCTGCTTTCGTTACATTGCCTTATTTAGAGAGCAGTAGTACTAAATAGTCCTGAAACTTGACAGCCTGCCATTGTAACATTGTCCTTATTTAAGAGAGCATAGTACTAATAGTCCTTTGAACTTGACACCTGCTCGATATACATTAGCCTTATTTAGAGAGCAAAGTACTAATAGTCCTGAACTTGACACTTGCTTTTTTACATTGCTCCTTAATTAGAGAGCATAGTACTAACAGTCCCTGAAACCTTGACACCTGCCTTTGTTACTTTGCCTATTTAAAGAGCATAGTACTAATAGTCCTGAACTTGACACCTGCTTATGTTACATTTGCCTTATTTAGAGTAGCATAGTACTATATAGTCCAGAAACTATGAACCTCCTGCTTCGTTACATTGCCTTATTTAGAGAGCATAGTACTATATAGTCCTGAACTTTGGACACCTGCTTTGTTTACATTGCCTTATATATGAAAGAAAAGTACTAATAGTCCTGAACTTGACGCCTGCTTCGTTACATTGCCGTTTTTAGATAGCATAGTACTAATAGTCGCTGAACATTGACACCTGCTTTGTTACATTGCCTTATAATAGAGAGCATAGTACTAATATCCATGAACTTGACACCTGCTTCGATACATTGGCCCTTATTATAGAAGCAAAGTTCAATAGTCCCCGCACTGTGAACACTTGCTTTGTTACATTGTCCTTATTAGAGAGCATAGTACTAACAGTCCTGAACTTGACACCGCTTTGGTACATAGCCTATAATTATGAGAGCATAGTAACTAATAGTGCCTGAACTAGACACCTGCCTTTGTTTACATTGCCTTATTAGAGACATAGTACTAATGTCCGGAACTTGACACCTGCAATTGTTACATTGCCTGTATTGTAGAGAGCATATACTAAAAGTCCTGAACTTGGACACTCTCCTTTGCTCGTTTACATCGTTAAAACATTTACCTTTAATTTAAGAGATGTCATAATTACGTAATAGTCCTGAACTTGACACTTGCTTTGTTACAATTGGCGCTTATTTATAGAGCATAGTCCTGAACATGAACACCTGCTTTTGTATACAATTGCCTTAGTTTAGAAGAGCATAGTACTAATAGTCCCCTGAACCTTGAACACCTGCTTTCGTGTACTTTTGCTCTTATTTAGAAAAGCATAATAACTAATAGTCCGTGGAACTTGACACTTGCTTTGTGTTTTATCATTTGCCTATATTTTAGAGAGCCATAAGTAACTAATAGGGTCTCTGAACTTTGACACCTGCTTCGTTACATTTACCTTTATTTTAGAAGAGCGATAGTACTAAAAGTCCTGAACTTTGACAACCTGCTTCGTTACATTACCTTATTTAGAGAGCATAATACTAATAGTCATCCTGAACATTGGACACTTGTCTTTGTTTACATGATTGCCATATTTAGAGAAGTCAATAAGTCCTGATACTTGATCACCTGGCTTTGTTACATTGCCTTAATGTTATAAGAGAGTCATGAGTACTAATAAGTCCCTGAAACTTGAAGCAACCTTGCTTTGGTATACATTTGACCTTATATTAGAAGAGCATAGTACTAAATAGTCCTGAACTTGAACACCGTGCTTTTCGTTTACATTTGTGCCTTATTTAGAGAGGCAATAGTAACTAATAGTCCCATGTAACGTTGGACACCTGCTTCGTTAACAATTACCTTAATTTTAGAGAGCATAATACCTAGATAGTCCTGGAACTTGACGACTTGCTTTGTTACCGATTGCCTTATTTATGAGAGGCATAGTCCTGAAACTTGACACCTGTCTTCGTTACATTGCCTTATTTATAGAGAGCATAGTTACTAATAGTCCTGAACTTGACACCTGCTTTGTTACATTGCCTTATTTAGAGAGCATAGTACTAATAGTCCCTGAACTTGACACCTGCTTCGTTACATTGCCTTATTTAGAGAGCATAGTACTAATAGTCCTGAACTTGACACCTGCTTCGTTACATTGCCTTATTTAGAGAGCATAGTACTAATAGTCCTGAACTTGACACCTGCTTTGTTACATTGCCTTATTTAGAGAGCATAGTACTAATAGTCCTGAACTTGACGCCTGCTTCGTTACATTGCCTTATTTAGAGAGCATAGTACTAATAGTCCTGAACTTGACACCTGCTTTTGTTACATTGCCTTATTTAGAGAGCATAGTACTAATAGTCCTGAACTTGACACCTGCTTTCGATACATTGCCCTTATTTAGAGAGCATAGTTCAATAGTCCTGAACTTGACACTCGCTTTGGTACATTGCCTTATTTAGAGAGCATAGTACAAACAGTCCTGGAACTTGACACTTGCTTTTGTTACATTGCCTTATTTAGAGAGCATAGTACTAATAGTCCTGAACTTGACACCTGCTTTGTTACTTTGCCTTATTTAGATGAGCATAGTACTAATAGTCCTGAACTTGACACCTGCTTTGTTACATTTGCCTTATTTAGAGAGCATAGTACTAACAGTCCTGAACTTGACACCTGCTTTGTTACATTTGCCTTATTTAGAGAGCATAGTAATAATAGTCCTGAACTTGACACCTGCTTTGTTACATTGCCTTATTTAGAGAGCATAGTACTAATAGTCCTGAACTTGACACCATGCTTTGTTACATTGCCTTATTTAGAGAGCATAGTACTAATAGTCCTGAACTTGACACCTGATTTGTTACATTGCCTTATTTAGAGAGCATAGTAACTAATAGTCCTGAACTTGACACCTGCTTCGGGTTTACATTGCCTTATTTAGAGAGCATAGTACTAATAGTCCTGAACTTGACACCTGCTTTGTTACATTGCCTTATTCAGAGAGCATAGTACTAATAGTCCTGAACTTGACACCTGCTTTTGTTACATTGCCTTATTTAGAGAGCATAGTACTAATAGTCCTGAACTTGACACCTGCTTCGTTACATTGCCTTATTTAGAAGAGCATAGTACTAATAGTCCTGAACTTGAAACCTGCTTTGTTACATTGCCTTATTTAGAGAGCATAGTACTAATAGTCCTGACCTTACCACCTGCTTTGTTACATTGCCTTATTTAGAGAGCATAGTACTAATAGTTGAACTTGACACCTGCTTTGTTACATTGCCTTATTTAGGAGAGCATTAGGTGCTAATAGTCCTGACCTTGACACCTGCTTTGTTACTTTGCCTTATTTAGAGAGCATAGTACTAATAGTCCTGGAACTTGACACCTGCTTTGTTACATTTGCTATTGTCCCCAATTATTTTCAGAAGAGACGACCACCATGAAATGTTTTCCACTACAAAACTTGAGGACCTCGAACTCGGTAAAACAGTCCTGATAATATATCCTGATAACAATAATTTATAACCGTTTAGCTTTAATCTCTAGGAATAGTTAATAAAAAAGAAATGTTTCCACATAGTGGCTAAACACGTAAAACATCAGTACTGGTTTTAATCATCAAAAACAAAAAGATGTAAACAGAATTTTATATATTATTTACTGTGCTATTCATATCTTATATATTTCATACATATAAATTACTGGTACTGTAGAAGCATTTTAGAAACATTGTAGATAGTTAGTATATCAGATAAATCATTTTATAAAACTAATGAGTTTTATTCATTGCATGTGTAACTCTATTCCAACTGAGTGTAATATTGATTGTAACATCAGTTTTTAATAGTATTAAATTTCATAGTAAGTGTTTTAGCGTCAATTTTATTTGTTTAGTTTAAATAATTTACTAAATTATTGCACTGTTTTGTCAAACAGAAAATATAATTGTATTTGACATATAAGAATCATGACTGATTACGTTTAAACTGATTTTCAAATCTTCCAATAAAACTGGAATATTCGGCTGAATGAATTTTAAGGGGAATTTAAGGTATGGATGTGATTAGGATAACACTGCTATTTTTAGGTTAAGTAGCTGATAACATATACAATGGTTTTTTAAATTATGACTAAGAATAAATAATAAGATTTTATTTTTAATTTGCTTTCATAGATTTTATGGGCAGTCTGACTTGGAAAAATTTCATTTTTTTATTTTTTTTGGTTTATTATTAATTATTTTTCTTGGAAATGTCCGGAATTTATTTATATATAACACTTAAGGCTGAAAACTTTCCATCATGCTGTAAAAATTAAAATAATAAGGTCTGCACAGCGTTTGAGGTGAAGTTTTGGAGCCTGCATTAGTTCGCGGCGCGCATATACTTCGTATAGTAATGATTTTGTTTTATTTGGTGCAATGATTTAGGTTTCTACAGTTGGTTAATCTGCTTGTAGACTCATGACCCTACGAAACACATTGAAAACTCCGTTGGCTGACGGTAAAAAGCTTACTGAAAAAAATCGCTTAACTGAACTTTCAGTGAAAACATTTCAAATTTTCTATGGATTGGCTATTAGAAGAAATCAAAATGATCTAAATGGTATGGACAGGCTCTCTGGGCTGTATATTTTCATGTTTTTTCAGATACTGAAAACCCCCACCACCAGCTATGTCCCAAAGATGGAAATACTTGGTGCAATTTTTAATCTGGCTCAAAAAAAATAAACAGACCTATAACCACAGGGAACAATTTTTCACTTACCAACTGTAATTATACAAGAGCTTAGGCCTATATTCTCAGCCCTATCAGACCATGCATTGTGGAATAAGTGTTTTCAAAGGGAAGACTGAAAACCCCAATGAGAATCTCAACAATGTTATTTGATGTCGAGTCTTAAAAAGAACATTTGTAAGCCTGGACACCCTCAAATTTGGAGTATTTGATGTGGTGTTATCATATAATGATGGCTATTTATCCAAAATAAAAGTCTTAGAACATATGGGATTTTCTACTGGGCGCAATATGATCAATGCTATGAAGCGTCTCAATTGGGTATTCAAAGCCGATAATGCCGTACTAGACCTCGAAAAAAAGATTCGACAAGCCATAGTTCTTGCAAAAAGGAAGTTGGAGGACCTCTATGCTGAAGCAGAAAATTCTGACAACCCCTCTTACAGTGCTGGACACTGCAGTGAGTAAAGCCATACCTTTTCTTTAAAAGTAGTTACTTAAATGGTTTTTTCGCGTTTTCCGGAAATTTACTTTTTTCATACGAGATGCTACATGTCTCTAGAACTAAAAAAGATAGCTACACCATTTTTCTTACCGGTACTCATCAATAATATTTTAGAGGCAGACACGGGATATTTGGTGTCTTTTCATAATGAGGCAAGAGATATAAAATATTTATTTGTAAAAGAGATTTCAAAAATCAAGTTTTTTTCATTATTTAAAAAGTCAAAATTAAAAAATGAGGCAAAACTATCACTAGACATTAAGCCTATATACAAAACAAAACCAAAATTATTGACCTAGGCCTATTACTTTATTAGTAAAGTGACATTTAGTTAACATTACTTTATATGAGGTCGGACTGTCCATAATATCGTTTTTGCTACTGCTAAAATATTTAATGCCTGAGACACTCATTCCACTACCAATACTCACTTTTTCTGTGCCTTAATTTATGGGCTAAGTTATGTCTTGTGTAACTAATATAATTAAAATATATTACATACTTTAATTTGACTTAATCGTCACCTACAGTATTACACAAGCATTTTTATTTGAATACCTTTATATGAGCTCTAATTTGTTTCCAATATGTTTTCTTGAGCACTGTAAACTAACCTCGTGGAATATTAATTTTGGCAATACTAACAAGAGCCAAAGCTCTTGAAATATTTACTTAAAATTAATTTAACGATGATTTGTGCTCTTTAATTATTCTCTCTAAATATTTTCTCTTATTTAATTTTTGAAAGCAGGTAGACTGGTCCTTCCAATAAAATTGTCGGTTTAACAAATAACAAGATTTTAATTGTAACTAAACTAACTAAAAACACAGGCAAAAAAAATAAAATCAATTAGTCTGTACTTGTTTAAGTAGTGTAGTAACATGTACCTTACTTAAATAAATAAAACATTATCCACTCAAATACTGTCAAGAGTATTCTAGTTTCATGATTAAACATTATAATAGATCTTAGATATTACTGGAAGCTCCAGATATCCGATGATTGAATCAAACTCCACAGTAAAAAATATGCACGATAAAAAGCTTCAAGGCCTCTATGGATAAACTGGTAAGTATTTCCTGTTTAAGTATCAAATTTCCCATCATGATTATCTCATTCAAAACTCTATTGAAGGAAACCACTTAAAATATATAGTAATTTTAGCTCATTGTTAATTTTAGAATCTGAATTGTTTAACTTGAATCAGTACGAAATATAAAAGTATTAGGAAATGTTAAAAAATTGTACGTTAAACTTTAATGATGTGTAAGCAATGAGTGTTGTTAAAAAACCGCGAGTGGATAGAGTATGACCAAACATAATGTGAACCCAGCCAAATCTAGTTATGTGTGTCATGTTATTAATGAAATGAAATGAAATGAAATGAAATGAAATGAAATATGCCTTTTATTCGCCAAGAGGCGGTAGTTAGGGCTATTTCAGCCCTCTCTACCACTCAACCTCACATAAATATACAGATGATATGATATATACCATTCTATTTACATTTTAATGACCTTCAAAACTATAACAAATTACCATTTTAAATTTTTAAATTTAACCAAAATAAATATACGAATACTATGTAATAATTAAAAATCAAGATTTATCAGCTTGAATATGTTACGAAAATTTTCAAACAAAGATAAATTAAAACTTAAATTTAACAATTTACTTTTTAAATAATTTCTTGTTTATTGGCTACATTCCATTCTCTCAAACACACAGCCTCTGACCACAAGCACTGCCACCGGAAAGCACTCGCCATCATCCGCCACCCCTTAGCAGACCGTGCGCCAGCAACAAGTCCCTGAAAACCCTCCGCCCCCATAAACGAGCCCTGACCTTCTAAAATACGGGATATCGATCAGGAAGAGGGGTGGTTTCCAGAGGCGACATGCCTGAAAACAGATGAACGACCTACTGGAAGAAGTTCGAATCGATGAGAACATGGAATTGAGAAGTAACGTGGATCCCCCTTGTTTTACTCGTATGGGTCCCGGGCATCACCTTATATCAGGAAATAAATTTGAAATTTTCCGGACAGGTAAAACAGGTGACTTTGTTTTTCTGATAACTGAATGTAGAGTTGAAAGAATGTGACGTTTTGGCGAAGTTGTTGAAGTTTCAGAAGTGATAGCTGTTTGAAAAATGGAGTCACATGCTCATAACGTCTGAGATTGAAAATAAATCTGATACAATAGTTTTGAGCACGTTGAAGCCTGTCCGAAAGCTCAACAGTCATGTCACTGATCACAGCGGTCACAGTAGTTGAAGTGTGGCAGTATGAGAGTTTTAACCAGCATAACCTTGACACTGAATGGTAGATATAAAGCAAAACGCTTTAAACTGTGAATGCCAGCAAATACTCTATTACACGTTATCGTAACCTGGTCATTCCACTTAAGACTTGAGCTCATAGTAAGACCAAGATTTTTTAATTTGTTTTGAAAATTTAGTTCGTGGTTATTGAGTTCAAGTTTTGGTGCAACGTTGAAGTCCAAACGGTCGATCAATCTTGGGTTTCCCAATACCATTGCCTGCGTTTTGTCTTCATTTAATTTCAGCCCATGTTTATTTGCCCAACAAGCAATTGATTCAATGTCTTGAATTGAGTAGAACCATAAATGTGCTCAATTCCATCAGGCGAACAGTGTACGTAAATTTGTAAATCATCGGCATAAAGATGAAACTTAGAGTGCCTTATAATAGATGTGACGTCATTAATATAAATTGAGAACAATAGGGGTCCAAGAACAGAGCCCTGTGGAACACCCCGTGTTACGGGCTTTCCATTCAGATATTTTTTTCCCTTTCTTTGACACATTGCTGTCGCCCAGTAAGATACGATTTGACCCAGTTAACACACTCATCGGAGAAACCATACTTCTTCAATTTGATGAGGAGAAGGGGGTAATAAACACAGTCGAAGGCTTTGGAAAAGTCAAAAAGCAGTAAAATGGTGATTAGTCTCTTGTCCATTGCCAATCTGATATCATCGGTGATTTTAATTAGGGTTGTGGTGGGTGCTGTGATTAGGCCTGAATCCAGACTGGTATTTAGATAAGATGTTATAGGTATTCAGATAAGATGAAATTTGTTGATGTACCACTCTTTCAAGGCATTTGGAGAGACAAGGGAGAATACTGATTGGACGTAGGTCAGGAAGGGGATTGCGGATTAGACACTTTTCTCAACGGACGAACTAGAGCATGCTTCCAGGTTAAGGGAAAGACAGATGAATTTAAAGAATAATTGAAAATGACTACTAAAACAGGAAGGGTGATTGGCAATGTATCTTTCAGAAAGCGCAAAGGTATGTTGTCAGCCCCAACTGCGTTGCTGGTCATCCTCGCGAAAGCAGCAAGCACATCAGCCTCACTCACAGGTGTGAAAAGAAAACTGGCGGCCAGCAGCCTCTCGAGGAGCAGCCTCCAGCTCAGCAAAATAATCGCTAGCTGCAGATATATTAACAGGGATATTAATAAAGTAATCATTTATAATATTGAGGTCAAACGGAACAGGTGGACTGATATTGGATTTACCCACACCAAGGTCTTTAAATTTTACTCCACAGTGATTTAGTGGACTGAGGCTCTGAAAGTGTTGTGTGGTAAAATCTAACTTTGGCGTTACGGATTTGCTGCTGCGTGTGATTCCTAAGACGTTTATATGCCTCCCAATCTTGAGTGGATTTAGAACGTTTAGCTTTTCTGAAGGCGGAAATCCCTTTGCTTTTGCAAATTTCTTATGAAATCATTCATCCATGGAGAGGGGGCTTTGGTTACTCTTTTAGTTTATGATTGGGGCATGTTTATCAAATAAATTAGTAAGTAAAGCATTAAATTTGATAACCATTTTGTCTACATTATTGGCAGTGGTTACTTCATGCCAGGGTAAAGCAGCAGCATCTGTGAGAAGTGAAGCATGATCTATGTCCCTGTATCTGCGATATTTGATAATATTGGGCTTATTTTTGGGGGTATGGAGTTTATAGGCACAAAAAATGAGATCATGCTTTGAAAGTCCAGGGGCAGGAAATTGTCCGTGGTGTGCAACGTGGGTCGGTCAGAAACAGCCATATGTCAAGCCACGTGTCGGTTTGTAGCAGTGTGATGAGATGGCCTGAAGTGGTAGCAGAGACATGTTACATGACTGAAACATTGTGGTCAAAAAGGTTTTTTCATATGTGGTAGGCCCTAACAAATCGGAGTTAAGATCGCCCATGACAATGACATGACTGTAACGAGCCATAAGATCGATGAGTGTGTGTTCAAATTCGGCAAGATGGCCGGTATTGGGGCCCTATAACATGCACCGACTAAAACATGCGTCCCGTTGACACTGACATCCAAAAACATAAATTCAGGCCGTCCCTCTCTAGATGTATCAGATGAGAATAAGATGGAAGTAGGAAACTGAGACTTGACATAAACTGCGACTCCACCACCACCACGTTTGTGGTAGACGGTCGTTTCCTGAAAATATTGTAGCCAGCTAAAATTAATACTCTTGTCGCTTGTGGTTGGTTTTAGCCAAGTCTCAGAGACCAAGATAATGTCGGTATGTAATGGATCAAAAATGGAACGAAATTCGTCAATATGACCTAAACAGTGATTGTGCGTTAACGTGTGCTGCCTTGAGGAAATTGTTGTAGGGAGCGAGAGAACGGCAGAGAAGCGCGGGCAGGGACGGCGGAGAGGCGCGCCCGCTCGGGGCGGGGCTGTCAGAGCCGTGCACGGCGGCGAGCAGGGGCGCGACGACACTGCAGGCGGCGGAGCGGCCGGCGGTACACGCGACAGTGACATTGCGGTCAGGACATTTACACACACACGCATACCATAACAAAGAAAAAATAATACTTTATCATTTAATATAAACTTAAAATTAATTGAAGTTATTTACTACTCTAATATTATTCATAATAAATTTAAACATGCATGCAAGCTTGCAGGCTCTTATTGTAATAATAATAATCAGTATTAAAAATGTAAGTTGAGAGAAAAATAAATAAAATGGTAGTGAATTCAAATTTTGTTTAGTGCTATAATAATTCTAATAATAATTTTAAAAAGAATAAATTAATAGTAAAAGTTATAATTATATAGCCAATTAAAATTCTTAAAACAAAATAATAATAATTTCTTAAAACAAAATAATAATAATTTCGTAGAAATTCATTAGAAAATAAATATTGATGTACAGTGTAAAAGAAAATAAATAAAAGCTTAATTAGGAAGTAGAATTTCAGAACTGAAAATGGTAAAAAAATATACTTAATCAGTTAGAAGCTGGTTGGAGGTCGGAAAGCCGGGTCGCCACTCCCTTGCTGCCGTCCCTGCCCAGCCACAGCACCCTGCCGTCCTGGGTCCAGGTGTTGCGGACCCCGTGCTGCGCCGTCACCCTCTTCAGCACCTCCATTCGCCGCGCCGTCAGGTCCTCCCGCACCGTGATGCCCGTGCCCTTCAGCTTATTCTTTGTGTTGTATATCGGTCCGCCGGTCTTGGTAACTTATGAAGCGGACGATTATAGGACGATGCCTCTTCCTACTGTCGGGCCCGGGCTTGGGCTGGCTGCCCCGACTCGGGTGCGACCTGCAGATGGCGGAGGCAGGCAGAGTCCACACCGAGTTCCCTGTCCCTGCAGAGCTCCACCACGAATTTGCGGTCAGTTGTTCTCCCCCGTGCGTCTCCTCCACCCCGAAGGATGCGGGAGGTTCTGGCGTCGCTGGAACTGCTCCAGCTCGTCACAGCGCCCCTGCAGTCGGTCGTCCAATCTCCTCTAGCCGCTGGGTCAAGGTTCCCACCTGCTCCCGGAGCCTCGCCACCTCATCGCCGACGGACGCCATCGCCGCCCGCACAGCCTCCTCGACGACACCCTTCAAGCTCGTGGAGTGATGCGGGTCAACGAGCTGGCCCCCGGGCGAGACAGCACGTCGCCAGAAGAACAGGTGCATTGCCCGACCGAGGTAGGCGATGACAGCCGCGTCAACTGCTGGCGGCCTTGTTTGGTCCCGGTGGCAAGGCCATTGTTGATGTTGTAGAGCGGCACGGGGTTAGACGTTACAGATAAGGAAGCGCTCGGACCGTTGCTTATCAGGCTCCGCTCATAGATAATGGGACAAGGCTCCACCGTTTAGAACCACAACCTGAGCTGCGGCGGCGATCGGTACATGAAATATTGTACCTGATAAGCGAATGTTTAACTACACACGTTTATAAAAAGTTCCGCTGATTCATATAAAAAAATGCTTATTGTTTTTTCGCGGTGTAATGGGCATCACTTTCCAAAGAAAAAACTGTCAGAAAAATACCAGTTAAAACTATAAAAAACTTTAGAGCCGACTTGACCACGTGTCTGCTAGCAATCAGTCATCCCCTCCAATGAGGGGAAGTTATAATATATTAGTTACCCAGCTAGAGAGAAGCTATCAAATTGGAGGTGTTAAAGCGTAGTGTATACTGATTTCTTGTATTACTGTAAGGTGGCAAACGGCTAGAAAAAAA
>NW_025786999.1:0-13726 GCF_021130785.1 Homalodisca vitripennis
AACCGTGCACGACCCCAGCGATTGTACTGACCACTGGGCGATTATTACATACGTAACTTTAAATCCTGGTTCACTTTCAGTTCTCCTAGCTTAGCTCCCGGATAGGGCACTAGTGGCTCTATCTAGTCGCATCACCTCGGACAACCGTGCACGACCCCAGCGATGTACTGACCACTGGGCGATTATTACATACGTAACTTTAAATCCTGGTTCACTTTCAGTTCTCCTAGCTTAGCTCCCGGATAGGGCACTAAGTGGCTCTATCTACTCGCTTTAAACCTCGGACAACCGTGCACGATCCCAGCGATGTACTGACCACCGGGCGATTATTTCACTTTCAGTTCTCCTAGCTTAGCTCCCGGATAGGGCACTAGTGGCTCTATCTAGTCGCATAAACCTCGGACAACCGTGCACGATCCCAGCGATGTACTGACCACTGGGCGATTATTACATACGTAACTTTAAATCCTGGTTCATTTTCAGTTCTCCTAGCTTAGCTCCCGGATAGGGCACTAGTGGCTCTATCTAGTCGCCTCACCTCGGACAACCGTGCACGATCCCAGCGATGTACTGACCACGAGCGATTATTACATACGTAACTTTAAATCCTGGTTCACTTTCAGTTCTCCTAGCTTAGCTCCCGGATAGGGCACTAGTGGCTCTATCTAGTCGCATCACCTCGGAAAACCCGTGCACGATCCCAGCGATGTACTGACCACTGGGCGATTATTACATACGTACACTTTTTTTGGGGAATACACATCCGGATTTCGCGTTTGCGTAGCTACCATACCAACATGAGCGAACTTAGCGTTTTATTCCTTAAAGTTTACTCAAACTTTCCGAAGACATGTTTACAAACCATAGTGTATATAATTTGCTACATACAGTACTCATGGATACCGAATTTCGTAAGATTAGTTTCAGTGATTAGACAATACTGTACTTGAACGGTTAATATGGAGTAATGTTGCTCCGAAAGGAAGCATTAGCAGTTCATCAATTCCCACTCACGTTCCCGTACAAGGAAAATTTACAAACGTTTCCATACACCCCATATATTTGAAATAGGCCCGAAACTTATTTAACGTAATGACATCGACAGACACGAGTAACTCAACTATGTCATACTTTTATAACACCTTTCAATAATATATGAAATTTTTCTAAGCCAAGTAGTGCAATTTTTCTATCCACCAGACCCCTACCACCTGTCATTTGCCCTTCAGACACCTCTGCATTCCTACTAAACTGTGGACACGCCCTAAGAAGACCCCAAGGCCCCAAGGCCAACAAGGTCGGTAATTGATAAATACTGAACCAAACGGTAATTTTTAAATACATTTATTTATTTTATTGCTGAAAGCTGTGTGAAGCGATCGCATGCATAATTTTTTTATTTTCGCATGCTGGTAAAATTGCGAATCTAAATCTAGATTACCGAAAAGACCTATGAAAATAATTATTCATATTGTAAGACTAGCAAATAACAAGGCTCAGAATGTCACGCGATTATTAATGTTAAGTAATTAATTGGTGAATAAAAACACTTGCAATTTTCCTTTTTGTGAAATTAGCTTGGCAGGGATCAGATAAGTGTTAAAAACCCATGACAGTATAATAAAATTGAAATACGGTAATCTTTCGCCAATCCCCGATAAAGTAGCAAAAAGTGCATGGCGCAGTAACAAGTTAAATTTGCATTAGAAGCAAAGTTGGAAATTATTTGTTTTCCAAAAGTTCGAAGAAAGAGAAGAAAACCTCCGTAACAAAACTCGTCCAAAAACAAGAACGCTTAGGGACAACACTATCTAATGTGTTTTTATTAACTTTTATTGTGTTTTTAAAACTCGGTTTAAAGCGCGACCCACTTCCCGGAGACAAAACATGGGCGCGCAAATCATTTACGGATCTGTCCGAAGAGAACCCTTTCAGAGGCGCGTGATTAAATCCGATATCCGGCAGCAATAAGGTCGACTTTGTTCGCCGGTTTTTGTACTCAGGTGTCGAGATTTTCCGATCGAGCGACCCCCTCTGAATTGGGCGCCCTGCAGATTGATTGACATCCACTGACATCGTTTATTGGACGCGCATAAAAACCGTGCCGATTGAGACGGATTCGTTTATTGGGTGACCGAGGAAGCGTTATTAAAAGCCTCCGACGGCAGCGGTACCTTTCCGCCCAATGGCATCGAAAGGACAGGCATATAATAAATTCAATTAATGGCAGTCAGCAATTGGTCAATTCACTACGGAGACGTCAGGGTCGACAGTCTATTGAGATGGCACGACCAAGGCGCACAATTCCAACTTAAGTCTTGTTAAAGAAATTGGAACTAATTTGCGAGGACTGTATTATAATGTAAATAGAACAGACTGGACCCTTTTCAACGAGACCACATTCCACATTTAGTAATTGGCTGAACGTTAGCGCAGTCATATCACTTGAGGGGCTTGAAAACATCAAAAAAATATTTGTCTGTCTGTACGATAACTCGGAAAAAAACTGAACTAGAGGCATAAAATGTACCATAACGCTTAATCTATTTTAGACAACACTTCGGCTATGGTCAGTGTCACGATTAGGATCCGGCCGAGCATTAGCGACTATTTTTACATTGGTCTTCGTGGGTTTAAGTCATGAATGGGACATAGAAAATAGCAAAATTAAATGTATTGTGCAAACAAACAGATTCCAATCCAGATGATATTTTTATACGCGACTTAAGCATAAAAATTAAAAAAGAAAAAAAACAATGAAATGGAAAGTCAATGTTAAAAGTCAGATGACACGAATTGAGTGTCAGCGCACTCATGAGTTGTAGTAACCTCCCTAGCTCACAGGAACTGATATACCATTTAAACCACCTGTCTTACAAAACCTACATTAATGAACAAAAATGTGAACGTAAAATGTAGCAACATATCTTGAGCAATATTTTATACCAACGAATTTGTAGATAAAACCGAGTTATCTATCTATAAACTCGGAGCATGTCCAGCCATTGAATTTAGCTCTGGGCATCAATAAAGCCTTGGCTGACAACTTCTTCATTTGTTTATCGGGGTTATTAAAAAATACTTTGTTTGCTAACTGTATGGCCACTCCTCAGGATATCACAAGAATGAAATGAGCTATGTTTGAATTTTTGCAAACTCAGCGAAGACTGTTACGACACGTTGTGGTGGAGTACTTATTACCCATTGTTTTTAACAGTATGTATAACCTACAAAACCGTAACCCTCTCAATTCAATTTAACTATCAATCTGTTGTAAGCTTCTCGTAAACACTGATGTACCTCAACGTAAGAACATATTTTTGATATTTACACAGTTTTAAATTCAATCTAATTCAATTGCTACAATTACTTTCTTGACACTGAAACCTATAGGCTAATGGGAGCAATTAGCCGTTAGTACAGAAATCAATAAGCCGACCTGTACCGAATAAAACAGTGCCTGAACTAATAGTAAATATAATGTAGACATAATAAACTTCGTTATCATCGGGACAGCGAGATTTCAAAAAATGTAGTTTTATTGTGACCCCTAATAGTTCAAAGTTGAAACTTAGAACAAGACTGACTCGCTATAACAACTAAACACAATCAAGAAAGTATAAAGGGTTTTTGATACATTTCAGAGTCATGAACACTTACACCTCTCCTCTATGTATAGTCCCGATTAATTATCTACAATATCCCCATAATCACTGTCCAAGTTTCACATTAATGTACAACTTAAGTTTATATAGCAATAATCTGACATCAACAAAAAACAATACAATACATTCCAGTTGGTCAAAAACTCTTTTATTGTTGTTATTCTTTGCGGGGGAGGGGTGACACCAGTATTCATCATTCCTCGTATTATTAATACTCTCATTACATTACAGGCAAAGAAAGAGAGGAAGCGTGTTATTGTGGGTTAAAGCAAAAATTACCGAACCGATTGAGCTGAAACTTTCACATGAGTGAGCATTATTTACACGTGAAATAGATTTTAGTAAAATTCACTTCCACGCAAAATAAATCTGCACGCAAATCCGTGGTAACGTTCTCTGTCTCGTGTTCGTTAAACGATTTTTATTGAAACAGTATACAAAACTATGATGGTCACGACAGTTCAAGGAATAAGTGTTTAAAAAGTACTATACATACATATATAGGAAACAAAATATATTACCTAACGCATCGTTTTTAATATAATTCGAAACTAAAAGAAACCTTCATAATCAGAATCGAAGTCCCGTATTTTGTTTCACGATTGACAAAACTAAGGAACAGGTATGACTGAAACGAAAACAATTTACACAATTCATGTCGTATCCAGGTATACCAATCTGCAGCTATGGAGGTTTACTAAAAATCTGTCCCTGCGCTAAGCAACTAAACCATTTAACAAATAAAGTGTTTGTTAAGTTGTTTATAAGTATTGTTATATCTATAACCTAACGATCGGTTGTTTCGCACACACTTTTGGGGATTTTAGTATTACTTGTGAAAGTCGTAGTTCGGTACTTTGTATCTCCTATGTGTTTTAACAAAGAAAGTATGTTCTAGATAAATGCTTAAAACTTTCGCCTCCCACTATAATTTTCAGCGCTATACATCCCTCCTTCATATATTCCTTGAAGTGTATCTGGAATTATACTCTGATCTTGGAATAACACACGTTTTAAACGTTTTCTTGTATCGTTACGTTAACAATGCGATGTGCTTCAAATTCTCTACAGTTTAAACTCCAGATGCAAAAATTAAAAACCTTATCTTACAAATTATTTCTTACTAATTAGTTATGTTTTAATTCATTCTATAATAGTTTAATTAAAAACTGGTTGATAATTTCTACGTATTCATTGCGTTCATTAGGAATTAATAATTCTTTAGATTACCATTTTAATGGTGGAATAAAATAAACAACTATTTTGAGGCACTCTTAGACTTCCGTAAACAGAAATCACGCCCCAACAATTCAAGGTCAATAAAAATTGACTTCAAACAAAGCGTCTAGTCGAGTGTTTTCAATGTAATTGGTGGTTTTCTCACAAATTGCTTCCTAAATCAACTAATCTGAGACACGCCCTACACAATTCCCCAACCATGTACGATTCTGGTATTTTCGCGAATCACTTTATATCGTACAATTTAAAATTAGGATAGATTGTTTAACAAAAACGAAAAGGTCTCATTTTTCATAAAAAAAGATACTTTGACTTCAACATGATAATGAAAATATATGTTTCCAGATCATACTTTCTCTAGCCTGACAAACTTAAAATCAGCTTTTCAAATACGTAAATATGTATTCAATCAGCGACAACGAACCAAATAAAGACCCCGAAAGTCGAGAACTTCAGTATATTTATCAAATTGTCTGACAGCGATGTAACCACTATTTATGTTATGCTCCTAAGTGGAGTTAGTAGTGTGCTTATACAGTGCAAATTGACTCTCAGCTCCTAGACTAAGTAAATGGCCAAGGCGTGGAAATTAAAACCATTAATTTCATACAGCCATTAAAACTTTTTATTTAAAGGGTTGGACATTTCCACAAATGAAACCAGAATTGGATAAGGGTTTTTGCATGTTCTGCTTACGTGAAGGCCATTTTCTCCACTATTAAAGAGTTTAAACGTAGTCGACGAAGCACATAATATCAAACTCGTTCCTCCCACCCAATTTAGATCACCATTCAGGAAACAATTGATAATGTTTTACGATATGGTAATGCACAATTAATTAACCAGTGGATTTCATTTTCCACGAGGAAAATTTGCTATAGAAAAGCTACTGCACGAAGAGCGCCTGTCAAATTGAGCAATGTTTGGACACAACACTCAAAAGATACGTATTAAATCCATGACCGCTTGATTTGGGGGCTTTTCGGCATGCATTCTAGAGGTAACATGCGTGGTTAAAAATGCGCTTTAGTATGATCTATATGCTCCTTTTTAATGTTTGTCAAATCCCATTGTTTCAAAAATCTCTAATTAGATTTTCATTCCACTGAACATTTCACTCGGTTTGACATTGAAGTTGCAGTTTTTAATTGATATTTAACAGCAAATTTACAATTTCTAAATTACATTTACCTACTTAATGTCATGTTTTTAATTTTTTAAAATTTCAGTTAAAAATGGTGTGGTAAATACAACAATTTATCTGGCGTTCAATTTTTATTTCTAATTAGAAAAGTTTGATAAACAAAATTCGTAACTTAATGTTTTAGGCAACTTCATTAAAAAAAACACTGCCTAAATTTTAAGTATTTGGGAAATATTATGGCACGAGCAACTTAATGTTCTAGGGGAAACAATAATGTCCTTAAAACAACTCTATTATTACCACTACATCAATCTTGTGTTGTAAACTCCGCTTTTCCCAAATTTTTTCCTTTTATCCCCAGAACGAACGAACACACGTGCGCCCAAATTTTGAGACAATTGACAGGTGGGATGACGGCAACCCCGATATTCCCACAATTAGCCCGCCCCGGCGATGTCATCTGTAGTTGTCGCGGGTCGGCGGCTGGAAAGCCAGACAAGCCCGAATTGAAATGCCAATTCTGCAGCTCCGTCTGTCCATTATCCCCCAATTACAGGGGATTATTGCCGCCTGTAAGCCTTCTCTGGCAATTCCAACCGCCAATTTGTACCTTGTCAAGTGTTTAAATTCCATATATCACGACATCCCCTTCCCCTCCCTACATCACCACCACAAACATCACCTTTCCGCCATGGATTAATCACGGATTCAGAGATTAACCTCGTTACATTTTTTCACCACTAAAACTCTTTTCATTCGTTAAATTCAGCTTTATTCGGACCGATTAAGTATTGCAAAAGCCCTTCCTCTAATGTTTCTAATTACATGTTTATTGAAATATACTAGTCTTGCTTGATAAAATGAAATGTTTTACACAGGTTAATTACATAAACCATTATTAGTAGTAGGTAGTCTAAAATTATTTTTTTAAATATTTTTACTCTTTTAAATACTTATTTCAAAGTGATGTTTTAATCATTAAAATGTAGCTATTGGGGGACGCTGCTTTAGCACCCCCTGGAATAAGCACCCCCCTCGGGCTCTGACGTCACGGCAGGGGGGTGCTAATTCAGCGCACGGACACGGACCAGGCACGGAATTAGCACCCCCCGACAACAAGGGGGTGCTAAATCAGCGCAATAACATGGTCGAGGCCCTGAATTAAACACCCCCCTGTTCCAAGGGGGTGCTTATTCAGCGCATGGACATGGCTCAGTCACTGAATTAGCACCCCCTAGCATTCAACCAGCAACAAGGATTTTTATCTTTTACATATTAAATTTCAATCATAAATATAATAGTTGTTATCTGGATTTTTGTGACGCTGCCACTTTTTAAGCTACTATCTACGATTGTTTTGCAATTTCCGATGAACGTTTAAAAATAATATAATAAATCAAATATGGCTACTTTCTCTTAAAAATTACCATAGACTTAATATTACATAATAATGCTCCGACTAACAAGGCTAATAGACCTTAGCACTCCTCCCTCTCATACGCATTGTCCATATTTGTGTAATGTTTTCACTCATGACTTTGCTTTCTTAATTTGTTCTATATATCACCTATTAAAATAATAAATTAAATCATATACTTCATTTATTCTATTTCAGTTTATTCTTTCAGTTAATATGTTTGTTTAAAAATAATTAACGCAATGCTAAATATATATTTTAAAAAAACATAAAATTCTCGTCGATTCTGAGTCGATTTTTGGAATATTACGGAAGGTAAAAAAGTAATTATGGTTTTTATACACAATTATTCTAGTATCTTTTCTGTGTCATTTTTATTGTACAGGTATTGAGTACTGGGCGTCCATACCAATGAAAGATCTAGTCTACTCTTAGTCAGTTAAGGTATTCACTGAGCATTAACAGTTCAAGCTTAACCCAATCGTGAAAACTCAATGAAACATGTTTCTACATATAATTAAAACTATGTTATTTGTGTATAAATTTTTCCCTAATTAAAGTATTATTTCATTTAATAGCTTCACGGAAATGGAATCTTCTTTTTTTTTGTTTAATTAACTCAAATTTAAAAAACAATTCAACAAATAATTTTGTAAACAATTTAGGCCGTTATTTTAGGCAAAATAGTTCACTGTCACACAGTATAGAATTTTTCTCTGCGGCATTTTTGTTTCATATTTAATTTTAATTACATTTCAAAATTAGGTTTTATAGAATGAAACAGATGAAGTATGAAAATTACAGTTTTTGACTTGTCATTTATTACAGAAAATAATTTTTCAGTACCTGCCCTTAAATAATTACTCGTAACCATCTGCAGTAAGAAACTAGATTATAATTTTTTATCTTATGCACTATTAGGCGTACAGTGAATCATCTGCACAATGGACCAGCTACATAGACTAACACTACACAAAATTCGTAGAATGGTACTCCCCAAAAATATCTGAAGGTTACGCCCATAAGTATTACTATTGCTTACGTGTAAATATCCTCTATAGAATCATGCCTAACTATTTTCATGATTAAGGAATATATAGAAACATCAAATACATTTCACATGAGGCTACAACTTGAAGATAAAATTATTATTTTATGAACTTAACACTGTGATAAAAAACTTATGGATGAGGCATTGGTAGCTAAGGATGAAGTTATTAATCCGCAAAGGTTTCTTCCTAACTAGTTAATGTAAAAAATGTTTGGTCGACTTCTGTCCATCTTACTTCTAGCAGATATATCCCTCTGGGTAAAGGATTTTTACCCTCGATTATATTACTTTTTTCTAACGGTATCGATGATAATTAATGTAATATTACGAGAATGAATAATAGAATTCATAAAATTTGGGAAAATTTTATATTAAATGATATCATCTATTGCATGTAAAATATTCTCACATACAGTATATGTTTTGTTGCTCCTTTTATGAGTAACCCTATTTTCCAATGTGGATCATAAATCTTTTAATTTCCTACAGTACTTTAGGAAAGGAGGGATCGTGATTTTTAATTACTTTAGAACATCATTCAAAAAATCATGGAATGTCGCATTGAAATTAAAATTGGAATATTTTCCAATGACCATAATTTATTTCATCAGTAGTATGCCATTTTTTTAAAGACATGAAGGAGATGTCCTATGACGTACCAGTTATTCTAAAAAAATTCCGTACGAAGGGCGGGTATCAGCTAGTAAACATTTAAAAACTTGAAACTCGTTATTTTTGCCTTAACATCGTTTGCTCGTTATATAGTGGCCGCTACCAAATATAAATATACAGAGTGAAATCAACCTGCAAATATCGATTGTAGGACTGTAGGTCCACACATAATTTTTGACGAAGCTGACGAAACCCGTCCGTGCACTACCGACCCTACTTTTCAAACTGATGTGGCCGTATCGAGTGGTTGAGTAATAATATCGATGATATTCTCAGTTGTTTGTTCCTATATTAATACATAACTTATTATGTATAGTGAATTTTGTTTGATGAAATTTCCTAAAAAATATTAAAAGGGAAATCAAACAATGTTTGAGTGTACAGGCCCAAGGTGTGGCATTTTATACTCTCTAGGTAACGGATAATTTTACACGAGTAAAGAGAAAAGATAAAGTAGAACACGGTAATGATGTATGGACAAAAACTGAAAATCATTCGCCTTTTTGTATGCAGTTAAAGAATATTTAAACTATTGTGTGTTACATTAGTCACACGTGCACTTCTAACCCCATGTATCGGGAAGTGTGAAATTTAAAAGGATGAACATTCTTACAATATTGTAAAAAGAAGAGTGAAATCTCAGTGAAGTCTTTAATAAAGTTCTATAAAAAGGTAAAAATTTAAAATTACACTTCAGCTTAGCTGTACTTTTATTTTAAGGCTATTTATATTCGGAAAGTGTAGAGAATTTTGTTACACTCTAATTTTCAATTCGTTGTAATTTTTATAACTGATTTGTAAACTAGGTAGTAAACAGATGTATAGAAGCATAAATATTACTTCATTAATAATAAAAAAATACTATACAATATACATAATATTTCTTTTTTGTATACAGTAAACTTTTATGTTTTTTAATGTTTTATTTTCCAGGTAGAACAAAATCTTCAAACCTCGGTTAGAACAAACTTAACAACTGCAACAAATAGCAATCTTTACTGGTACATTTAAGCATCTACGTTTAAACCGTAATCAATAGCATATCTACAAACTCCGTATAAATTTACAAGCCAAAAGTAGGTCTGAGGTCTTCCATTTAAAAACAAAATATTAACTAGACTACAAGACATTTTTAATTTTTGGTCTAGGTAATCACATGTATTAGAGTGTTTTTTTCTGACGTCTCAATCAAAAGAAACTTTGTTTAGAAATAATTAAGAATATTATGACCACAGTTTCAGCAATGTAATGTTAAAATCACTTGATTAGAGCAGCTAAAATCAAAACAGCTGATTGTTGCAGCCCACATGCAGTCATATAATAAAGGCGGATATTGTTTGGTAATTGGTTTTAAAAAAACAGTAATTGATTTTAAAACCAAACTATCTCCCTTATTTCACAACCAATTTTTTAAAAACCTTTGGGATCGTTAGATTTTTTTTTAAAATTGTGTGATAATTTAAATCTTTTTTACCATATATCGCTTTTAAAATATTTTACGCTTAAAGATCTTTTAGAAATCACTATTTTGAAAATAAAGCTTGTAAGAAATTTAAAATTTTTTTTTTTTCCTTAAGGTTAAAAGGTATATACAAAATTTTAACCTAAACAATCCATCAAAATATAAATAGTAAAGTAAAAAAGACAAAAACAAACAAAATTGTGGCTATTAGAGTAATTATTGAGTTTAGAAAGGTGAATATTTAATTGTTTTTGCCTTTGGTCCATGAATAATGTCTGAAAATATTTTGGGAGAGATTGTGGGAAAACTCTCTATAATAATTTTTATGTACAGAGTGTCCTGTAATTCTTAGGACAAGTCTATATACCGCAACTGCTCAGGTCCCCTGGCAAACGCAAATTTTAGAATATGGAAATTGATTCTTTGGTGCTTATTTTCCTATCCCAGTCGTAGTGTTTTTTTATATAACAAATTCGCTTTAATATCTTAAAACGAATAAACAAATCCCAAACCCAATTTGGATCAAATATTTGTGGCAATAAGGCCAGTTATAAACAATATTCATTAATACTTTCGAAATGGCGGCCATTAAATCTGATTAACTTTGAATGTCTTAAAATCCAGCAGGTATACAAGAATAAATCTGATCGTGGATTGTAATCACAAATATAATTACTCAAATACTATTTCAAACTAATAATAAATAACTCATTAAGAGCATCTTTACTGTAAAAAACATGGTTCGTGAAAATAAATTAATATCAGCTTTAGAGTATCTTATCCCTATTTCTTTTATTTTTGTGATTTTAATGCAAAACATTTGAAATACATGTTTTCAGGCCTATCTAAGGATAGAATAAAAACATATATTGCATGTTTAATGAATTTATTTTAATACCTGTTGTTTTAGGACATATTTTATTTACAAAATTTAGTAAAGCGACAATCAATGTATTTCCAATAAACCCAGCTTATCTTTGATTTTGCATCTATAAAAGCATTTTTTCCCGAATAACTGAAACGAATTTTCTTGTTCTTTATTATCTTAAATATAAAAATAACCTAGTCACTTTTTTTAAAGTTTTTTTCACATATATTGGAATAAATTGAAGCTTTAATGATAAATACAACAGTTTTTTAAATTTGTTTAATTAAGACATTTGTTTTGTCCTTCATTGTTTCATAAAGGCGTTCATTGTTGATACATTTGCAATATCTCTATTTAGTTTTTAATTTATTAAAAAAAATTTGCTTGGCAACAGATAATTAATGTTTCCTGTACTTAAATGAAGGGACTAAGATGTGAGCACGATTGGCATAAGATATTCTGGAGCTGCCCGTTTACTCGATTTTTGTATTGTGACCTACTCGTTGAGGTTTTCCAAGATATTCCATTTTTAACAACAAAAAAACGCACACAAACCGAAAAGAGGGGAAATTAAGCAATGTAGATCCGTAATACTCAGTATAAAATGTATATTTTGACAGCAATAACGCTTTTGCAAATACGGTAGTATATTTATTGCTACGTTTTTTTTAACATTGGTTTTCAATTTTTTTTTTTAAATTATAGTTGAACTAACTGATATGGATATAACTGAATGATTTTTTATTCTTGTGGAGATATAATAATATTTAAATTGTTTGTCAAGTGTGTTTGAATTATACTATTCAGTTTAAATAGTATAATTCAGTTTATGATGCGTCCTTAAAAATAATTGGCTCTTAGCCGTCGCAAAATTACAATTTAAACGGTTCTAAATTTTCCCGCTTTTGATTGGTATTCGAAAAATTAAAATAAATAAATAATTGTTTTTTAAAGTGGTTAATAGGTTGATATAAATCTCTGACCATGTATATTTATTACAAATGCCGGGTTTACGCAATATCAGTTCCTCTGCGTTTTTTTGTACCACGATTTCAAATTAATTTTACTTTAAAATAAACCTGTATTTGAATGCCTAGAACCTAGTTTTTTACTTAAGTATATTTGATGCATAGTATTTTTATAATTGGTAATGAACTGTTTGTTTTTTAAATTTTATGTAAACCACAGCAATGCAGTAAATATACTCATTGCAATATATTTAAATTATATATATATATTTAAAATAATATATATATATATATATATAATATAAATAATTATATATATATATATATATTTTATTTTATGTTATTGAAAAATAAATCGCAATATGGTTAAACGTTTATTACTATATTCCGTTGGAGTAATTATTCATCTCATCAATACGGGGCTGATTTAGCAGCCCCCAGATTCAAGGGGGTGCTAAATCAGCACATGAGCACGGTCAAGGCGCTGAATTAGACCCCCCTATTCGAAGGGGGTGCTAAATCAGCACATAACACGGTCGAGGCGCTGAATTAGGACCCCCGTATTCGAAGGGGGTGCTTATTCAGGGCCTGGAAAACGGCCACTGTGCTGATTTAGCACCCCCTTTCGTGACGTCAAAATGACGTCAGTAGCGAGGGGGTGCTAAAGTCCAGGGGGTGCTAATTCAGGCGCACCGGCTATTGTTCTTTAAGGAAACAATTTTCTTGTATACTTTAAGGTTCAAGATGATAAAAAAATAGGTTTAAAGATATAGTTTACTTGTACACCTTAAATCTCAAACCATTAAAAATTACACCAAAGAACACTTTTTATGGAGATTAGAACATTTTTAAATACCATACTGTTCACTGCAAGGTAATTTAAATAGCAATGGGTATACATTTTGTTATATATATTCAATTACACGTGGATATAATTGTTTTTAAAGTAATGTGTACCTGAGTACTGAAACCTAACCCCTTTTTTTGATAGTTTCCAGAACTCATAAACAAAACATTATTTTATTTTATTTGTGGTACACTTGTTTAGTACAAAACTTACTTAGCCTTAACTCAACTTCCACTTAATAATAAACCTAAAACAAACAAGTATATGCCAAATATATTCATCAAAATTTATAAAGGAAGAAGTTAATTACATTTATACATTTTTGTTCATGATATATTTTCTCTATTGTTGCTATAAAAATAACGTACTCAATTTGTGGATAATAATTATGTA
>NW_025787000.1:0-15779 GCF_021130785.1 Homalodisca vitripennis
AAACCCAGTTTCACCAAGAATAAGGGGTGGGTGAATGGAGTGAGTAATGTTCAATGCCTTTTTACCTTAAAATTTGAGAGATATTTTTTCTACACCAATCCAAAAGGATGTGACGGAGAAGATTCTTAACTTACTTTCAAAGCTCAGGTTTCACCCATGGAGGTCAATGATATTTTTCTTTTTACTATCATGTTGACGGGAGCACTCATCGCACGGATGCGGTGTTTTGAACGTATTTTGTAATTCCATTTAGTTTTTGGGCCAAATGCCATCCATGTCCTCATCAAAATATTTTTATTGAAATTTGTGGATATTCTAAAGATGTTTAAGAAAGCATTTCTTTGGATATGTTTGGAATAGTTTTTAGATCTATCTTCTTCAATCATAATTATTTTTTGACTTACCTGTTGGACTCAAATTCATCCTAAGTAGGTATTATATCAAGCGATCGTTTTCTTATGATAATATCCGTATTTTTTTGTTCATATATCCTAATTGACAAAGCAAACGTGAGTCTAATGTAGTTTACGAGGCTGGACTATAATTGATAAAATGCGTCTATACCCGTCCAATCTTCAATCTCCTTTTATTTTGAAACATGCTTTTTTCCTGAAAAGAAAAGGAAGAGTTCGCAAAGGTGCATTCACGCCGCGAGCAAAGTTGTCCTTTTGTGGATCACCAATGTTTGGAACACGTAGAGATATGGTTCTCCAAAGTTGTAATTGCTTTCACTAAAAGATTTGGATTCTTCTGATCTGAGGAGATAGCCATTACTTATCATTGAAGAGAGAGTACAAAGTCTTGTTGTTTTGAGGGCTTGCTTAGTCACTAAGGTGCTTGATGTTATACAAAAATCTGTCTAATGCAAAAATCAAAACAATGTGGGAGATCAGTTAATATGGAAAGTAGAGGGAAGAGATTCAGTCTCCATGTAAATGTCCCCCGCACCGTCAAAGATGAACATAGTGGAGTTGATAATCAAGTGATCCAAAACTGCGGTCTCATACTCTTTATTGATGTGTCTAATTAGTGCATCAACCTCATCACAGTATTCCTCATTCTTTATGTGCAGGCCTGGATTGTGTATCATCTTCATTTTTCTTATCACCAGTTTACTAGGAAGAGAAAGAGAGATAACAGATATGATCAACAGGTCATTTGAAGCCCAAAGACGATCTTCTGGCTGGCGACCAGGACTATTAGTCTAAATTGACTTATTGTATCATGTAGTGAATGTTTTGTTGACCCCACCCTCGTTCACCTTATTAACTGTTCATTTCGAAGCGTGGACTTTTTCCCAGGAATTTTGTTGAAGGCTTTACTGTTGTGAAGCCCTATGCCTCTTAAAAAAAAAGAGAAGAGTGGGATGGAACTACGATAAATTTTAGACCAATATCTTATCAAATTTACCGTTTGTCAAAGATATTTTGAAAAGGGCAGTCCTTAAATATAGATTATGGTCATTTATTAATCACAACAGTATTTTGTTTGAGAATCAGTTTGGGTTGTTGTTAAAAGGACGGTCAACTGTTCAATCGCAATGGTTTACGCCTCATCTAACAAAATAGTAAATGCCCTTGGATAGAGGTAGGAGTCTAGCTTCCGGGTGTCTTTTTCGATCTTCGGAAGGCCTTTCGAATGTGGGTTTCCCCATGACATCAATGTTGGAAAAGCCTTGAAGGCAATTGGAGTTCGAGGAGTGGCGAAACCAACTGGCTTTTCATCTTAATTGACGGGGATCGTCGACAGGCCGTAGAGAGTGGTTCCCATCATGCAAGGAGGGCACTGGTTGAGGCGATGCTACTCGGATGCTGCTGAGGCGTTAAGGCGGTGGTTAGCCACAGGGGGGCTCACCATACTCGGCCCTCGTCTGTTTATTAATATATGTAAACGACCTCAGGAGTTGTATTGTTGCGGAGGCCCCAGTGGTGTGTTTGTTTGCAAGACGACACGTGCCATCAAATGGAAAAACCAATGTCGTGAGGCAGGAGCGCCTATGGAGGATTAGCCACCATTTTGTGGAGTTCTAATAAGAATAGTTTCAATGGTTTAGGGGGAAAGATTAGGTCTAGTTGGTAAATGCTGCTTAAAACCGCAATTGTTTGAATTCGCAATCCGTCATCTAATAGCATTAACTAATCTCAGCGTTTGGGCTTCGGAATGATATGGAAATCCTTTCTGTGCAGGTTTTTGGGGATTTGGTCTATAGACAGAAACCTGAATTAGAATTTTTCATCCCACGATCCGATGTATGTCAGCACCGTAAGCTTTGTTCTGGATATCTTTGTGCTTCGTTAGACTGGCGAACCTTTTACAAAAATAACGCCCCCCATTTTTTGGGGGGCTGCGATCCTCTTAACAACCTACTACGCTATTCTAATTTTCCCTTATCTTTCCTTATGGCGGGTGACATTCTGGGGATCGGAAAAGTTGTCGCCCACCAAAACGGCTTTTTTTGTCTTGTCAAGAAGAAACGGCAGTGAGAATAGTTAGCTGGCAATCCCGTCGAATTGGAGCGACTTGCAAGCCTGGTTTTTTTAAGGAACTTAAATTGCTTACCTTCCGCAAGCATTTATGTTTTTCCAGACCTTGATTTTTCTTACACCCAGCTGGAGAACCGCATGGTGTTTTTTCTCCGGTCCCTTGTTCCTCAGTCGGGAGAGATACCAGTCTTCGGACAAAAAACATAAAAAACTTAAATGAATATTCCCCTTACCATTCCACTACTTTTTTTGAAACAACACACCTTTTTACAATTGACCACGTCAACCCTTTTTAACGCTCTTCCACTGATGCTCTTAGAGCTGAAAATGGGATTTTATTTTATTTTTTTTTTTTTTATTTTATTTATTGTATCAACGGTTACAACCATTTTCCATTCAAATAACAAATTATAGGACTCAAGGAATACTTGACTTACTACTTTATTAATTATATTATTATCAAATGAGAATTTACCACGATAGTGCTAAATATAAGTGACATGATACATTGATAAGAAATATCAAAAAACGAATCTAAAATCCAATAACAATAACGAGTAAAATTAAATAGTACACAAAAAACGACCATACTAACAATTGGGACATAAATTACGATCAGTTTTTAGGAGAACTTTTCCCACATTTGAATTTCATGTATTGTGGAACTTTAAAGGGCGCCACCAGAAAAGCACTTCTATTCTGCTCCGAACTCTAATCTCCAATTTAAGTAAAGAAGTTCCACACGAACCGTCATCCACAAGGCAGGACCAAACCGCGAACCAATTTCACTTAATTTTTGGTCTGACCCCTTATAAAGGCGCCACCTATCACTTCCTCAACCATAAATTACCACTGCTCAACCCAATTTTACTTAGGTGTTGTTTACACTAACAGAAAAAAAAGCATCAAAATTTTTTTAACCACAATGTATAAAATAAATTAAGATTAGAAAACAATAAACAATTAGACCAAATAATAATAATAATAACAATAATAATGATATTTTTAACTAATAATAAATAGATTAAAAATTCATAATAATTTGATGTGTGTGATAAAGTTTAACAGGTGATAGAAAAGATAAATAAAGTTAACAAAACCAATATATAAAATAATTTAAACAATAACATATACATATGACAATGATTTAATAATAACTATATAAGAACAACTAACAATGACCAAATTAATCTATCAAATCACAAACTATAGATGTGAACTGGACGCAATAAATAATGTTTAATAAGTGCATGATTATGGTAAAACATATGATCAAGACTAATTGGTACACAATAAACAAGTAGAGAATAAATATTTCAGTAAGTAGTTCTCATAACTTAAAACAGTTCCTTCTTAATGCTGATTCAGATATCCAAAGAAGAATAATCATATCCCAGCCCCGAAGACAGTGCATCTTCCTCTTCTTTTGGGAGTCTAGGCAGAACAAACATATGGTAGGGCGTTAGGATGTGGAGTACTGGTGAACGAAAAAAATAACAAGTCTCGAGATCTGGTTTGATCATGTTTTTCTACCAGGCGAATGCGGAAAACTCCAATCCTTGAAAACGAAAGAGAAGAAGGATCATCACAGTCAAAACACTGCCCGCGTGTGAGAAAGTTTATCGCAGGAAGGACAGGCATTCAGCAAGTTGTCTTCCGCACAGAAAAGGGACAACAGGCCAAAGAAGAAGACTCCCGCTATTGTGTCAACAGGTTGCTGCCATGTTCGATAATTCAATTAGCCCAGCACTAACTCCTATTATACCGCGAAAAAAGCCGGTCTCTAGGATCTATCTCTCTAATCGATCTTGTTAATCAATCAACTTGATTAAGGGGCCCAAACAACACCAGGCAATATTCCAGGATTGGAGGCGGATAAGTGCAGTGATACCAAGGACCATCAAGGCTCTAGGTGCTAAGGGCCAATTTTCTAGAAGTGCGGATTATGAAAAGCCTAGTGTTCTAGAGGCTCTTGTTTGTGCAAATATGGTCAATCGTGTATTTGTTCCCCAGGCCCGTAATCAGCCGAGAAAAATCTACACCAAGGTCCTTTACCCTGAGTTTTTCTTGGTAAACACAGTACCACACAGCTTATAGCTCGGATCATAAACAAGGGTCAAAGGCCGCCCTAGAACGATGAAAATGTTAACAACCTGCAGAACCAAACTTGGCTTACATTTCAACCTCATGCAAACTTCAGGTGAGCACCACTTTTCAATCCTGTCGAGACCATCCTGAAGTTGTTGACAGTCATTTGGACCCGTAATTGCAGAGAAAACCTTGATGTCATCAGCAAATAATAAACACTTAAGACCAATTGCACTAACAATGTCGTTAATAAAGATGTTAAACATAAAGGGTCCGAGATGGGATCCCTGGGGTACACCTGATTTGGCCAGAAAGGGTTCAGATAATGCACCCGCAAACTTAACCACAAGTTTCCTGTTAATAAGGTAGGAGTTAAACCATTTCAACAAGGAGCCATCTATGCCATAGGTTCTGAGTTTATAAATCAAGTGATCATGGTTGACACTATCAAAGGCTTTAGCAAAATCAATGTATGCACTGTCAACCTGTAGTCCGTCACTAAATGCTGAGATGATGTAATCTTCGTATAGAATAAGGTTAGTTGAAGTGGACCTTCCAGGCAAAAAGCCATGTTGCTCCTTCGAAATTATACTCTTGAATGTAAAAGACAACTGGTCCAACACTAAGCTTTCGAATACCTTCCCAATAGCTGATTGGATTGCAATAGGACGGTAATTGCTTATGTTTTTAAGATCAGAGGACTTGTGGATAGGGGACAATGAAGCTAGATTTCAACCTCTCCGGGAATATTCCCAGTTCAAGCAAACGGTTGAACAAGGACTGTCTAGCCTGAAGGGAGGCAAGACAAATCATGACAATATCTTAGAAACACTCGTAGGGATGGAATTTCATCAGGTCCAGGTTTTTCCTTTGTAAGGGATTCAAGGAGACGCTAGCTTGGCCGTTCACATCTTTCTTGTCTGAAGAACAATGGTAGAAAGAATATGGAAAAGGTGACTCAATGTGTTAATGGCGAAAGGTGGCATAATCAGAGGAAGAAAAGACAGAAGGGAAAAAAAAAGGCTAGGCAAACAGATTGCATACTGATTTTAGGAGAAGATTCTTTTCTGGCCCATTCGTAAAAATATTCAATTCTTTACACTCTTGGAATATTTGTCTTCATGTTATTCACAAATAGCCCAGGAAAGACTTAACGTTGGTGCTGGGAATTGCAGGAATTGATTGTGGGCCCTATATAGTCAGAATTAACACTTTTTGTTCTACTGGAGGGCTTTGGCATTGATTTCTAACCTTGCAAAATTCATTTTTACTATATCATCTTGAGTCCAAGGCTACTTTTTATAGATCTTATGAAGTATCTTCTTTTTAACCACAAGATGTCTCAGGTCAGCTGAAAAACCAACAAGGAAAAACACGCCTCCTAGTCTACCAATAGGTCTTTAATGGGGTGGATTCTAAGTACGACCCTCGTGTAATTGTGATGATGCCCGATCCCAAACATATTGGGTTCACAGTAAAAAAAAGTACTCATTTAGGATTGTCAATATCAAAAAATAGTAGGGTGGTTCCGAATACTTATGCTAAGGGGCCTCCTTGAAGATATCAGGTCAAAGTTTTGCCAAATCTACGGAAATATCCAGGGTGAATGGTTATCTACACCGGCCCATGAATTACAATCAGCTCTAAAATTGATTAGTAGTACTAAGGTTGCCGGTGTGTGGGGACATTTTCTTCAACTGGTAATAAAGGGAGATCAGGAGGGCTGGCACCATTTATGGAGGAAACGAGAACTAAAAAACAAGATTTCAAAGAAGGTACTGCCTCAAGGGCATTAGAGATTCTGTTGGACCCTGAGCCCAAAGTGTGGTGGGAGTTTAGAAGCCAATATCGATAATAAAATTGTGGAAAGACCCTTAGGTAGCCCCCACAAGCTTAGGAATCCAGGCCAGTTAGTTTCCAGGTGCGAGGAGGGAATTGAAATCTCCCCACCAGAACAATTGTCTCTCGATGGGTCAAGCTCGGAAAGCAATCACACTCATTTCTGACCATGTCGGGCATTATACCTGAGCATAGGAATTGGCAGGCTGTTGCGGAACGGTATATTATACAACCGCTGATTAGCATATCGGAGAGAGAATGAGAGGAGAGACGAATTTGATTGGAAATAAACAATAGTTTCAAATACCCTGAGCTGTAAGGGTTGTTGGTAATTTCGGTTACGCTATGAGTAGAGGACTCGAACTGCAACAAGGACCACCCCTCCTGACGGAACTTGTCACTGGTGTTGTCCACCCCCGAACGAATTGCCTTACGGATGATAGAATAGTTGTTTGACAGACCCAATTCACTCAATTTCCAAATATCTTCATGAAGGTTGGTCTCAGGGTCAGTTACTAATACATCATAATACAACAAGTTGCAATCGCTTCACGTAGGACATGTAATTTCTAGAGCGCAATCCATTTCACCATTTTTGGTATAATAGATAGAGGTGGTCTCATTGCGCTTAGTGTATATTTTACGTTTTTTTGGAGCCTCATTAACAATTTTTTGGGTACACCATTGCGGTACTTTATTGATGAGGTTTGGGTTCACCCAGGCATCCACTCTGCTTTTGAGTCTTCCTCTCGATAGATTATTTCAGGAAACTGGCCTTTCGGCCAAGAGTTCCTGTCACGGCTGGACAAAGTGCTGATAATCGGGACAACATCTGGTCTAGATCATCCATTGTGTGTAAATTCTTTCATAAAGTTCCGTGATCATTGCCCAACATTCTCGAAAATTATTTATGACGTTGTGGTGTCTAGGTTTCTTTGAGAAGATGCACCCTCCCCAGGCGAAGTGAGTTACTGAAATGTATGAGGGGGCCATTCGAATGGCAAAAACTTCCTTAATCAGAATAGTGGCAAAATCATTCGTCATACTTTGATTTCTCAAGTTCTAGATTTCTTACTAATCGCTTTCCCGAAAGCACCCGTACAATCTAAGCAGATTGTGAAGCACGACGGGTACAGATCAGCTGTTTCTCTCCAAAAGATAGTCTTCAACAGTCCACAGGATTGCAGACTTGAATTGGTATACGCACTAGGAATTTACCTCCTTTTCCATAAGATTCCCAACCGTTTCTCCACATCCAGAGGATTACGTGGGTTTTCAATGTGAAGAAATGGTAGCATTAATTGCAGAGATATTCACTCTTTCTATGGAGGTGTGATATCACGCAGGAAACACCGAAAGATTATCCACAATCTTTCCAATGATTCTCACACCATCATGACCGAGATAAGCAGGGAGAGGGACGGGAAAGTGGGGGGTTGTTGGGTTACGAGCACAATTGCAATCCCGCAAGGGACTCTACAGTTCCATTTTCGACGGCTGGGTCGTTAGCTAATTTATTATATTCGGACTCCGTTGGACAATCTAGTGCACATGGCATGAAAACATCGATCACATTTTATGGATCGCACTGGAAACCCTTTCTCAGTATCATAAGGACTGTTTTTCATTGCAAACAAGTGGCAAGGTTTGCTTATTCGGAATATAATCGGGACATCTTGTATAGATCCAATATATCCCACACTTATTATTTTGAGGATTATTTATACGTTCCCGTGTAAATATTTATTCTTACAGTATTATAATTGACGTTGACGGTTCAATTTGTATAGCTACACTCAGTCCACCTCAGATTTGTTGAAAACACCTAGATAAATTCGAATCTAGAAATATATGTAAGACTAACATGCAGGCAACACTGGGTGATAAAGTAGCTTTACATGCACAGTTCATACGAATTGCAAACTGTAGGGCATCATGCCAATCAAAAGACGTAGCTGGGCTAATATACACATCTATATCTTATCCACAGTCTGATGACCTATAAAAGAAGAAGACAAATTTTAAGTCATACCAAATTTGTAATCGGTTCTGCTTATTCCTGCACATTTACAATGTTAGTGAGATAGGATTGTTTTAATCTTAATCAATAGTGAAATATTTTAGGCAAAGCATATTTAACAGGATTATAATATTGTTTGCCCACTCACTCGATTAAAAATGAAGAGATAAATCCAACAATTAGAGGCACTTGAAACACCAATGAAACTAAGAAGATCCAGCTTAATTAATTTAGCACTAGCACAAATACGTTGGATTTGCAAATAACTGCCATCCAACAGGATTTATTTTGTTGTTAAAAGGAATGCATTTAAAGCTTACCTTATTGAACACTGTTTCCTATTCTGTATATTCTGTAGATGACTATCATTAAGTAGCAATACGTAAACTTTATTTAGTTCTACCTTCATATGTATTTTGTTCCTAATGTCAAATTGTTCTCTAACACATGATTTGTTACTAAGTTTGAGAGAAGCAAAACCAATGCATTGGTATTATGTTATATGGAATAAAAGGATGTTTTTTGATGTGTGATTTGATTGATGATTAGGAAATAGCTCAATTATGTTTACAGACACACCCTCTTACAATAATCTTAGCTTTCTTTTAATATAAAGCTCGTTCACCTTTTTCTAGTCCATTTCAGAAGGTTTTTTCATCTTTTTTTCTGTAAACGACTTGTTTAATACATTTATATTTTCTCAAATATATCTGGACATGTACGTTTAAATCGCCAGAAACATAATCTCAGGTCAGTGAAAAACGTTGGGGTTTTTTGGTGTTATTCGTCAAGGCAAAAATAATGCAAGAAACTTCATGTCTAAGGCTCAAAATACTCTCGGACAAGCCTTCTTATCTCAATAATCAGCGAGCTTCATATATCAAGCAGTAAAGCTGAGTGTTTCTGAGTCCATAATTTCACAGAGAATCTTAAAAACTCGAGATTTAAAAGGCTGCCCTTTAATGACATTAACTGTTTTAACGACCGTGTGTAAAATTTCATTAAGTTCCGGGGTCATACCTTTTGCTTACTAAAGCCTCTCTATGTCCATCTAGCTTCTGGAGCTACTCTTTCTGATACACCCTCGAAGTCCAGTGTACCTTTCCTGACCTAGCCCGAGCTCCATCTGTGCAAATTCCAGTATAATTTGATCCATGATATGTCATTATCCTGCAAAAATGTACCAATCATTCTGAAAATGGCAGTGGTATCGGGCTGAAAACATCTCACAAAAAAGCTCCTCTTCCCGCATCGCATCACCATCAACACTATGAAGATCGTGCTTAGCTTCATAAACTTGCTTCATTATTTTTTAAGTAAATTAAATTAATTTTTCAAGCAAGCATTGGCCACCCTGAACCTTCATTGCGCCCCCCTTGGGGGTCGCACCCCACACTTTGAGAACCTCTGGACCGGCAATTACCAATTCTCTTAATTACCCCATTTTTGCATTGAGTATAGATATTTCGATTTGAAGGATTTCTGCGAAAGGACACAAATAAGTTAAGAACTTCTAAGTGACTTTGTAAAACAAGAGGGGATTTTGCAAAGAAAAGTTTTAGATAAAACAGGACATTTAAAGATTGGAAGCAATATACAGGCTAAGAAAGAAACGAAGAATAGAGGTGAAGACATGTTTGTAAGCAAGTAATCAACTTACCTCCAATAAGAACAACAGATGTGAGATCCGATGTGACGCCATAATTGGTAGACTCATTCAACCCTGGTTATACTAGCCTCGGCAGTTTTGTCATCGACCTTCAAACATACAAGCAGGACAGTGAATAGGGTCAAGCCTCTAGCCCTTAATCACAAATTCAAACTAATGTTTCACTTGGGAAAATAAAATGTTTAATTTCATCTCAATAATAAAAAAAAACTACACACACATCATTAGAACTGAACTACAGAAAACATGTCACATTACGTTTGCATTCATCTACCAACAACCTACGACTGACCAGAGGGCACTAGCCAATGGACAATCGTTACGTGGCATACAAAAAACAAGATGGCGGAAATAAAAAGGAAGGGGGACAGGAATGGGCCCTTTTATTATTATTGGTTCATGCTAGATGAACTTCTTAAAACCATATTGTGACTCCGCATTGGTTTATTTACAAATATCTGATCCGTTTGATACTTTTGGTTTTCTTTTTTTTAGTTCATTTTTTAGAATTGACAACCAAAGCGGCCTAATCTCGACTGATGGTTGACTGATTGGTTGGTCTGCCAATTTAATGTATGTTACCTCAATTAATTTCCTTTTGAATTATATGTGGTTCCCGATGTATTATGTCTGACTTCATCCCAATTCATTATGATGGTTACTTGGACCTACAATGGTGTGCAATTTTGACTTTTCTGTGAGACCCTTTCTTGTGTTTTCTTTGTGCTCTTTTATCCTTTACGTTTAGTGGTCTTTTTGTCTCGCCTATGTATTCCCTATTGCAAACTACATTTTATACTGTAAACACAGTTTTTTTGGAATTCCTGTGTGCCATTTTTTTGGTTTTGTTTTTACAGAGAGACTTTGTCTAAAGAGTATTGTGTGTTTTAAACACGGTTCTATGTTGTACTTTCTACCTACTCTTATAATTTTCTCCGATAATCCCGGCACAATAAGGGATTGACTAAAACGGCAAATTTATCACAATTCTGTTTTTTCTGACTCAGGAATGATTCTTCTGGTTCGTTTGCACTTATTTATTACTAATTGTGGGTATCCATTGCTTCTTAAGATCCTCGATTTCAACTTTTCTTTAATTCCTCTTTTAATACATCTTTATCTGAGGCACAAGCTCTTTGCTCTATCAAATACAACGAGTAGGCTACTCCTTCTTTGACAGATTTTTTGATGGTTGGATTGATAATTTAAATATTTTCCTTGTGTAGTGTTTTCTTTCGAAAAAACAGTTGTCTTAAGGACATCCCTATCTCTTAATTCACACACACATCCAAAAGGGAAGCTTATTCTGGACTTCCACTTCCATTGTGAGGCGGATGGAAGGAGAAATACTATTAATGTGAATCAAAAACTTATTTAATTCAATGTCTTCATGAGAATACAAAATTACAAAGGTATCATCCACGTACCTCCACCAAATCTTCGGTTTGAACTGAGCTGAAGCCAAAGCTTTTCGCTCAAATTCCTCCATAAAGATATTGGCGAAAATAAGAGACAGTGGAGAGAACCCATTGCCATCCCCTCATCTTGACGGTTAAATTTTACCCTCTAACTCAAAATAATTGCATTGAGGTGCATAGTTCTAACAGTTCCATCATTACTGACACGGGAAGTTTAGTTCTATCCTTTAATGTTTGGTTTTCTTTGAGACGTGATTTAATAATTCCGAGAGTTTCTGGAACTGGTAAATTTTGTAAATAGACTTTCAACGTCAAAACTTACCAGTTTGTCAGTTTCAGTCAACTTCAGGGATTTTATTGAAAAAAATCCCTAGAATTTTTTAATAAAAGAAGTCAGTTTTTCCTACCAATGGCGTTAAGATCTCCAAGAGGACTTTAGACAATACCCTGCAAGGTGAAATCACGAGAACTAATGATGGGCCAGAGAGGGATGGTAGGTTTGTGGATTTTGGGAAGGTTTTGGAATGGTGAGGAGTTAATTTAGATCTAAATTTATCTGAAAATAATTCTTTATGTTTTGTTAAGGTGTTTGCTACTTTGCGTTCAAATGAATCAGTCGTGTCTTTATTTAAAAACTGTATATTTGCAAGTATTTAAAGTTTCCGCAATCTTTTCTTTATACGCTAATTAGTCAAGTACAACAGTAGCGTTACCTTTATCGACTGGTAAGATTTTGACATTGTCGTCTTTCCAAAGGATTGACGGATTTAGGATAAAGGATTATCAACAATAATATCAGTTGTCTTCACTATGAGGGTTTTCCAATCAACTAGTAAATCTGTATAAACCTGCAGTACAGCATTATGCTATAGCTATTCTACTAGAAATTGTTTACATCTCAGAACCAACCATTGTAATTATCAGACAACTAAAAAACAGCTATGTAGAATTAGGTTAAAAATTATATAACCTACTGCCATATAATGTAAAAAGTTTAAACCTAGTTAGTTTTAAGAATTATATGAAAAACTTTCTAGTCAATCTAGCTGTATACAGTGTTGATGATTTTGTAGAATGTATTAAAAACAATAATGAAGGCTGTGTTATGAAATAAGTATTCATGCTGTGAACAAATTTGACTATGCCATGCTGTATATTGTAGTAACGGCAATAAAGCTTTGATTCTTGAGTCTATGCTCTGGGAGAGGTGTAGCAGTGTGTATGAGTCCTAACAAAGAAAAACTGCAGGAACAATGTCTGGCCTGGGAACAACATGTCACAAGTTCTGTCAACAATAATATCAGTTGTCTTCACTATGAGGGTTTTCCAATCAACTAGTAAAACCGTATGGACCTCCAGTACAGCATTATGCTCTGGAGAGGTGTAACAGTGTGTATGGATCCTACCAAAGAAAATCTGTGAGGAACAATTTCTAGCTTGGGAGGTGTGCGACACGTAGCTGTATACAACCTTTAAATACTTAATAGTCCTTACGAGCACATCCTAGAAACTGTACTATCCAGGGATTACACACTTATCAAACCTAAAATGTCACAAATTATGCACTAATTCTACACAGGACAGCACTTTTTGAATCCAAAGCCAATATTCGGTAGAGTAAAATGTCTCAAAAATCCGCAAAGTTCCCTGAAGAAAACTGCTCACGAGAATACTGGCGGCTCAGTGGCTGGAACCATTGTTCTACAGGTACAGGAGTTACAATGAACATTGACTACATCTTTATTAAGTCCTGAACAAGTCATTTATAATATTTTATTTATTGTTACTGTTATTTGTAATAACAATTCAGATTTTGGCCATTTTGTTTTATTTTCCCTCTTAACACGTGTAAAATATTGTAATACTGCAATTAATACAACTTAGAAAGTTAAACCCACAAAACTATTTCCACCTCAGCTATGAGATGGAGCCACCACGAACACATCATATACTGACAGGGGGGGGTGAATGAATGGAAACCAGGTCTTCTTATCATGAGTATTTTTACTTCGGAAAATTAATCAATCAGCTTATTAATATATTTTTGCCTAAAACCACAAAACACTGCATATATTAAATCTCAATCTGACGTTCAAAAACGCTAAATATTTCACCGTCACGCCGATCATACTACGAAAGTGAGGTTAGGTCTTTGACTATTTCTTGTAGGCTTCTCCCTGATACCCGGTGACTTTCAAGTAACCGAAGTGTAACTGTACTCGTAATCTGATTACAGGGTACTCCTAAAATTGTTCCAGTTTACTGGTTACTAGCCTAAACGACGAGTCCGACATACTTATGTACCAGGAACGGTGTTAAACATGTAAAAGTAATTTTTTATTTTATAAAGTATAACCTATTACCGGATTAGAGTAAACTTCGTACTCTCAGGGACCTGTGAGTAAATCTTCAGGAGGTACCCCATGGCCCCCACACCCCAAACATCCACCCCACCACCCCACGAACCAACCCCCCAACACCAACCCACCCCCCCAAATACCCCCCAAACACCCAAACAACAACACCCCACCAATCAACCCCCCACCCACTCCCCCACTCAACCATCCCCCCAAAAGCCCAACAACAAAACCAAAAGCATCTACCCAACCACCACCCAACACAACAAACAACACTACCTACACCCACCCCCCCCACCACAACCAACCCCAAAGGAGCCCAACCACACAACCCCCCCCCACCCCCCAAATCCCCCCAATACCCCCACCCAACACACCACAAACCACACCACACCACCCCAACCCCAGACAAAACCCCCACACCACCAACCCCACTCCCACCCCAACAAACACCAAACCAAACCCCCAAGCCAAACAACACCACCCCCACCCCACCCCCCAACCCTCACAAACGATGCATCTTTAGGAGAGTAGTTCTGTAGTGGATCATATTGTCAACAGTAGTGAGTATTGTAAAACAGTTGTTAATAATACGGTTTACAAAGTTATAACAAGCCCGAGATAATAAGTAACAAACCTCCATGATGTGGCCCAATGCCGAATCTTCCGTGGACCATTTGGTATCGAAAATAAAATGTTAGGATAGTAATTAAGTTTATTTCCATTACTACTCTACCAATTGATTAACCCAATTACCAGTATTACACTTGCAATTTTGTTTTAGTTACGAAAACCTTCATAATAAAAACTGTATTTGTTTGTATCAAAATTGTTAATCTATCCCAGTACAAGGCTTAATGGTGATTGGTGGTAGGAGTGATTTTATTGCAAACTTTACCACATGACTGACCCACTCTAACTTGTGCAACCACTTGCTCTTGTTATTAGTCCTAAAAGTATGATATATAAACAACCATTTTGGGAGCTTAATAAATACATCTAATGCGCACCATTCACAAGAACCTGTGCTAGAGTGTCCCGGTTCTGACCCTAACACCCCCCAGACCAAAATCACCTGCACACAGATTACTCACCTTAGCTATGTAGACAAGCTCCATGGCACCATCTATGCAGCACCATTAAACATCTGTGCCAAGTGTCCCGTTGTTCTGACCCGACACCCCCACCCCCCCAAGAAAAAATATCCACTGCAACACAGATTACTCACCTTAGCATATGGAGACGAAGCGCCATGCACCATTCCTATGCGCACCGTCACACTGTGCCAAGTGTCTCCGGTTCTGAACCGATCCACCCCCCAGAAAAAAAATCACTCTGCACACAGATCTACTCACCTTAGCTATGAGAACCGAGCGCCATTGCACATTCTATGCGCACCATCACACTGTGCCAAGTGTCCACAGACGTTCTGACCCGACAACCCCCAGAAAAAATCACTGCACACAGATGGAAAATAAAAAAAATCAAATCACAAAAATCTTTTTTTACTTGTCAGCGACATTGTATATACATTGTATGGCAAAACGTCAAATAAAGGGGTTTCTAAAATTCCAAGGCATTCCATACAATCACCAATACACCATTCATACTTCACAATTTTACAAATCACGCTCTCTTTCATTTCTTCGCCAATGCAAGCACACTTGGCACAGCAGAGTCAGTTTTCTAATTGGGCGCGGTTCTCCCAGTCAAATGCCATATAAAACTCACCCGCATTATAGAATGCCTGGATGACACCAAGAAGCGTTCTGAGGTCGAGGTCTTGTACAACGCCTTAGGCGTTTGGGGCATGTTTTAATTGGAAATTGGGCAGTCTTGTTGGAGGAACTGCACACCCGCTTGCCTGAGGGTAGGCGTTCTTAATAACTACCGTTCTGTGTCCCC
>NW_025787001.1:0-15252 GCF_021130785.1 Homalodisca vitripennis
GAACAAGAGAATTTGTATTACTCCAGAAATGCCAGGTCGCACTCCATATAGAAAATTGTTTCAAAGATATTCACACAAAAGTGAATTAAGAAAAGTATATGAATGGTAATTGTATGTAATATAAAGTTTATTTTAATTATAATTTTAATAGCAACAACTGCATGTAACAAACATTTTTATCTTAAATATTTCAGATAATTAAATCTGCAGCTTCACAGATAAAACATCAAATGCTTTTGTAAGTGAAACTTGATTGCTCTTTTTATTATGCCATATAATTAAGTAATACAATCAAAACCTGGTCTTCATTGTAAAAACATTATGATGTTTTATTATAAAAAAAAAGTTGGAACAGATAAACAAAAAAGTAATAAAATATTGGCAGCTGCTTTAATTTGTTTTGATTTACTAACTAAAAATGGTGGTAAAAAACAAATAATTCTTGAGAAAGCAACAAACATTATAGTACAGCAACAAAGGGACTAAAAGTCCTTAAAGAATTACTATATGTATCTGTAACCAAACTCATGATATTTATATTTTAGTAAACGAAATGCATTTTTTGCCAAAATCAAACATTATTAGTTCTAGAGAGGCTAGTTAATTGTTTCTTCTCAATGGGTAAACACTAGCCACTTCCTCTCCGTTGATGCACCTTAGATGCAGCCAAAATGCCCAGCACAAGTCGCTAATCAGAGAGTACGTGATAACCTAAAATATATCTTTTACCCAGATCATTGCCTAGCTAGCTTTCTTTGTCATGACAACACCTGGCTACCACATTCCAGACATTGTGATATTGCATAAACAACAAGTTTTAAATTTACATTAAAGTAGGATTTTGACTTAAAAATAAAAAAAAGTATTGAAGGGGAAAAAATTAAAGTAATACAACACCTTGGTATTTTGCTTCCATATTTAAAGAACAAAAGTATGAACAATTTATATATCTAAATATTTTAAACCCTCAAAGCCACAGATCAATACAGACAGAGACTATTTTCTGTGTAAGTCCTCAGTGTACAACACGGTCCTGTAATGGCTAATACACCCAGGCTGTTAAAAAAAAAAAATGTAACCAAAACTTTTTTCGAAAGTACAGACTTATAAACCACAACATAAAAATAACACAACAAACACAAACATAAAAAAAATATATGTTTATTTGTCACAATTATAACAAAATATCCCCTAAAAGGTATGTTTTATGCAAAACATAAGCAAAATTCAACTCTCCCAAGAGTATTTAGTTATTCTAAAAATGCGTAAAAATTATGAGATTTTACAAAAAACTAAATATCAACATTCAAACATTATTAGAAAACATCTTCAATCCAATTAATATATTTAGGAATTGTAAATTTTTTATACCACTTGATGGCAGATTTCAAAAAGAAAAGTTTGATGCTACTTGATAAAATCAAAACTACAATAAAATAAAAAATAACAATATAGTAGTGACTACCCAAGACAAGTCTTGTTTGACATTATAGAAATGCTGCTAAGTGTGTTTGCAATGGATGGTCATTCTTCAGACCAAAGGGTAATAAACAGATATTTAATACTGATGCTTTTGTTCAGGATAAATATTTGTTAATGCAGTGATGTAAACCAAATTATTATTCCCAAACAAAATTTTCAGTGTCACAAGTAGAAATAAAAATCCTGTATATTTTTAATTTTGTGTCGAAGAGGGCGTGCAGAAACAGCAAAAACAAACAGCTCATTGATTGCTCAACTTTAATGATTTATGGTCGCGAACTTATTATTCATTACTCATTAAATAAACCGTACATCAAATTAAACTGTGACAACTTATCAATTATTCCTGTGTATACAACTTGTCCTACTTAAAATCTGGAATTTAGATAGTGAACATTTTGATTTAAAAAGATGACTACAAATCAACTAGTGATTAGTTGCCTTGGACAATTGAAGAAACATTTTTAAGCGACTAGTCTCACTACTAAGTCGTTTGACAGATCCAGTGTTTAAAACTAAAAGTGTTCTGTCGAGTGGGAATTTAAATTGGAAACCAGATAGAGATTGTTTTTTATTAATAAAGTCCTGAAAATGTTAAAAGGTTTGTTCAAGAGATCGAATTTTGGGATATTGCAACAGATTAAACTTACACAAAGTTTGAATACAGAATTTTTAGAAGTTTTACCATATGATAAGGCTAATTTAAGGATAGTGATAATACCTAGTACAAACTGAAAAACACAATGCTTGTTTCAAAATTTACCGTGAGATCGTTGTACAGCGACAGCAGCAATTGGGGCGGTCAGCAATGGATCCCCGAAGCTGCCTCACAAATATGCGACTGAGAGAGATCCCAGACAATGGCAGCGTGGCATCACGGGACCCAGACACGATTACATTATAGGCAGGGCTGCAGGCAAAGACATGTCACCTGCCATCGTTGTGGCCATACAGACACTGCAGTACTATCAACTGTTTGGGGGTGTGTGGTAATACTCCCCACATTGTTCACCACCTGTAAACAACACTCACAAAACTTGGAGATTAATCATTTGGAAAAAGTGAGCATTGAAACTTGTAATATTGACATACTCAGTGAACACCTCAGGTTTTATGAATCGAGTATTTTGCCATGATTAGATTATTCAACAGATGAATGTCAATGAAATTGTGGAGTAGAAAAAAAAATTAATTGGCTTAGTGATATGTAACACGTATTAACTGTTTTTTGGTAACAAAATATGCTTAAATTACTTAAAATAAGCATTTAATCACATTTTATTCACTCTTAAAGACAAATTTTAAATAAAATTAATAACAGTTGATGTATCCCTATATATAACCCCCCCAGGAGGAGGGTTGAACCACCATCACTAGGGTCTACGGGACATGGTGAAGGCAAAAATATAGGATATGGGAAAAGTTTTTTCAGGTAAAAAAGGGAAAAAAACAAAGGATCCCTATTTTTTAAATTCCTCTATAAAATGTGTTACCATATAAACACAAAACGTCTGTGTTTAAAAATTATATTTTGCACGGATAAAGGGGGTTTTATATTAGTAAACTCTTATATAGGCCCTCAGGGGCGGTCTTACTTTCAAGGCCGTACGGTTTAAGGGTAATGGGCGACCCCGAGGTAACCCCTAGCTAATTGCTTCCACTGATACCCTTCTCTTCTTCGTTCTGGAGGCCTATGGCTGGCACACTTTTCCTATGTGTCACAGCCTTATCTCTCTTCTTCACTCTCTTTCCTTATCTGAAGGTAAAGTTCCCCTCAACTCATTTCGATCTAGATTTCCCTTTCAATTTCTCCCCACTAGGGGCCAACGCCACGGCTGTGGTGGAATACAGGCGTAGGCCAGGGCCCACTGGAATGGCGTCGGTGGCAAACCCAGTCTTTACTCATGCGGAACTCTGGACACCGCGCGGACCCTCCAGTTTTTAAAAGCAGCTTACCCAGGCATGCGGGGCTCTGGTACTGGGTGGACCTTCCATTCCCTTAGCATTCTCGTGGGGAAACAACATGGAGAAAAAAAACAAAACACAAAAAATCAAAAAGCAAACCAAACCCATTGAAACAGTTTCCTGAAGCTGTTTCAAAACCTACCTCTTCCTTGCTGAGGTAGCTCCTGAAGTCTACCTCGGCACATTACCCACCACCTGGCAACACAACTCAAGAGGTTGTTTATTGCCAACATCCCTACCCTTCTCCTCAAACAAAGTGCCTTAGGAACACAGGAGGTTCCATTGTCACACTGAAAGCTCCCATTTACATGGCAAGGCCTTTTTATCTGAGGAACAGGCAGCACAAGCGCTGAGGAAAGCAAAAAATCCCTTTCAAGATATAGAAGATCAGCTCCTCAACAGCCCAAGCCACGTCCCAAGTCTAACAGGTACGCTGGATGATGCCACAGAGCAAACTCGGCAACCTTAGAATGAAGACAGGCCCAATCTCACCACTGCTCAAAGCAAAGAGAAGCACCTCAAAGGCTAAACTTCTCGAAAATAGGTGTGGAAGCTTTTGGACCTCTTCCAAGTGGGAAGGCGAGGGGGGAAGGAGAAAAAGAATGAGGAAAAATGAATCAAGAACGGCAGGAGGTCTCAAACTCCGGGCCCAACTGCGGGTGCCAAGGTGGAATGGGTCGTGCCAACGCGCCCCAGGAGGCACTTTGGTCACCCCCCCGCCCTCCGCGTAGGGATCTGCCGCCAAAGAATGAGCTAGGAGGGAAATAACCCATAAAATAATGCCCGAAGCCCACGATCCCCGAGGCCTCTGACGTAGCACACCCCAAGGCTACCTACAGAGAGGGTCCGCAGCAATCAAAATGGCACATAGCCCTCGAACGGCTACCCGCGAAAGCGAAAGCTAAGTGCAGAGAATGCAAGGAGAAGTACAGACCAATCCGAAGGACGCCAATTAAATGGAAGAAATCACAACCCCTGGAGGATGGTTCAGGCGTTCCCATCGTTTTGCGGGGGGCACCTACCTAGAGAAATGAGTGTTTTTTTACATTTGCTTTCCTTGCATCAACGAAACCACAGGACTTCAAACGTTGGGCTGGAAGAAGTTTATTTCAAAGGTATAAATAACCTCTGGGAGATGACATCTCCTCTGAAGGAGTGGGACCTCAGCGTAAGGACATCTTAGAGGGTCCACTAGGTGTGTTTTTTCAGAGCCTCACCCGTAGCAAGCTTCTGAAAAGAAGACACCTTGAAAAGGTACTTGACGATGTTTAATAAGCCAGGAAACTCCACAACCTGAATGTTATAACGAGTGGAAAATCCTTTCCCATCCAAGCCAGACCCGAAAAAGGTTACGGGATTCGTCTGCTTCCTGGACGAGGTTCTGCTACAAGGCTGTGAAAGGCTCTCCAAAACTGTAGAGCCAACTTAGGACTCTGGGCAAGGTCTGTCAATTGTCTCCTCGACTAGTCATAGGGGAACAATGCCACGAGTTCTTACAAATCAACCTCCAGCACAGTAAGAGCTGCCACTCGGCAGCCATTCTGCCAGTTCTTCCTCCAAGAGGGATTTGATCTGGCATTGATTACAAGAAACCCGATGGCTTCACCAAGGGAGAGTGGCGGTGGCCTAAATGCAAACCAAAGGTAAGATTAATTTACTGCACCTCTCTGAGGAATGTTCAGAACCTGCATCCTGTTTGAGGAGAGGCTTAGGAATTTTCTAACCCTCCAAACGAATGTCTGACTCCAGAGATCTTTACTGTGGGCACACCTGACCTGGAAGAATGGAGGCTGACAGTGCAGCAAGAGCACAATTGTAGTGCTCCGTTAATTACCTGCCATAATTGATGACCAGGGAACTCCCTCCATTCAAGAGACCTAGAGCTCCTGGTGGAATGAAGCCACAAGGCCAGACGTCAACAACTTCACTTCTAGGTTGTGACGCCAACGACGCCCATCCACTTCTGCCGTGGATGGGGGCAGCAGCACAAACACTAACCCCATGAGGTGAGGCCAACTTACTTTTTGACAATATTTACTTTCTAAGGTATGGGACCTATTTATATGTAATAAAAGGTAACCCGCGCCCCTAGCTGTTCGACAACACGAATTAGACAAGAATGTTTATTGAACATAACAATCTGCACCCACAAAGGTATACTTGGAATGGTTGTGATAAGTGGCACGTAAGCGAAGACGGCCTCATTATCCGGATTCACAGTGTTATATCCGCCTTTAACCTGCAAGATGAGGCTGCATGAGGTCCTCTGATTCGCAATCATCCCCAGGAAGGGATCCTGACTGGTTTTTTTTTGGGAATTATACAGTCTTGACCCTTCAGTCACAGTTCGGGGATTCGGTAGGCGGAAAGGGTGCGCATGCTTCACAGACATAGATCAGATAGCTTTCTGACCCTGGCAAGAATGCTATAATCAATAGCTCTCCACGACAATTGCCCCATTTGCGACGGGGGAAGAAGTCGAAAACCAATACTTAAGTGGTGGGACTTGCGGGACCTCGCTCGCAAAAGGTGCTAATGTCCAGGAAGGAAGCTGATACAATCAATGCAAAAGGAGTCGTTATCTGGGAGTTCCTATCATAGAGCTCTTACAGAATACAGCCTAGCGATTGTTTTCAAAAAAGCAAAACAAAGTTCCTGGAGGCCAAGTTTACACAGAAGGTAAAAAATGAGTTAAAGCAGCGGCAGCAGCTAGATCTGCAACGCTTTACTAGCCTCAAGTCCAACCGGTCACTTTGGGAATCTTTCAAGGTCCCCCAGGGAGGGATGTCAGAACACACTTCCGGGTCTAGTGACAGCCTCAAACTTCTCCGTTGAGACTCCACTTCCCTGACTGTATCTTTTGAGAATGACGATCACTGGAACGGTCCTGGTAACCACCGCGATGGCAGGCTCACGGCCCAAGAGACTTGTCGTGGTTAGCTGGGCCATATTGGCCAGGAAGGATTTGTTCACTCTCCTCTAAAGGCCAAATGGGACAATTTCTTAAAAATTTGCCCCATTTTCAAATCTGCAGGAGGGGACGATGGAATCTTTCCAGGCCCTGCTTCAACAAGGGCCGGAGAATCTCCTTACACCTTCTATGTGAAACTAATTTTCAGGGCGAGCACTTAAGCCTATGGGTACATACCACAAGTCTGGCGTCTCTCATACAGGGTGGTCTTCATCCCTAAAAAAGGGAGGAGCGGAAGCTACTCTGTCCCCTAAACTCTTTTCGTCCCATCTAGTTTATTCTTCGTTTTCTACTGAATAACATTTATGACAAAGGACTGGTGTGTGGAATGAGGCACCCTAGAGAAAGGGAGTTTCTCCTCAGACACTCCCCTTCATCGCAACCAACAATGGCATACCAGGCAAGGCAAATCCTGTGAATCAAGCTACTGGCAACCAACTAGTTCATGTAGGATTGAGGATAGCCTGTCCACGCCAAGGGAATTGGCATTGTGCCACCTTCATTAGACATTTGAAGGAGACTTTCGGATCAATGCCTAAATTCACTGCAATGGTAAGTGGAGCACAGCGGACGTGGACCTCCGAGCCAGCTCTGTGCCGGTTTGGCTTTAGGGGGCCATGCTGTGGCCTCCAGACGGAATCAGGGTCCGAATCTTATATGAAGTTATCGCTTGTTGATCGCTACCCTACAAGGGGATGTCCCATCAAGAGGCATCCTGTACACCTCTCACTGTGGAACCTGAGTAGCTAGAATGGTCTACTTGAGGACCTTACTAAAACCAACGGGAATCATATGTCCAAGGATATGCAGACGACCATAGTCCCTTATGGATACAGGGAAATTATACAAATGTTGGTTGTTGAATATTCATGAATTACCAACCTGTCACAACATGTGACAACAACTGGTGTGCAGGGAGAGGGACTGAAAGTAAATCTCCTCTAAGGTGGGAAAAAAAAAAAACAGTACTAGTTGTACCATTCACTAGGGAAAAAGAACCCTAGAGTCTTCTTTCTAGGCTGAACACTTCGCATCCACTCAGCTGGAGTGGTCAAAGACATGAGTCAAATATTTAGGACTGACTCTAGATCATAAGCTTACTGTGGAATGATCATCTTATAATAATATCCTGCACAAAAGCAAAGTGGGCGCCCTCATGGACGTCCAGGAGACTTGCAGGATTCTCCCATGGGGCGGTAAAACCCCACATAGCACTATGGCTTTACAAAGCAGTTGTAAGGCCTCAAATCACTTATGGGTTCAATTAGTCTGGTGGACAAAAGGTGAATCAGGTAAACTGCCAAAGCCAAGCTTGAAAGCTTACAAAGGCTTGGCACAATCTTTGTAACCGGAGCATTTCAGGAGCAGTCCCTCAGCGACCCTCGAGGTGGCTTTAGGACTTCTACCTCTTGATGTCCATATAAAAGCTGAAGCGCGTTAAGTCAGCTTATCGGCTGATGGTTGCTGGCTTGTGGAGGAAGGGCGCGTCTAACGCGAGCCATGGCGCCATCCACTGAAGCTGTAAACCCAAGCGCTATTCTCGAAATGGTCTCCGACACAATGAGAACGGAGTTCGTATTCAATAAGCCATTCTCTGTTGACTTCTACTCCAGAGATGAGTGGAAATCGCAAGATAACATCCCAACAATAAGAAAGAGCTTTGTCTGGTACACGGATGGCTCGCTTATTAAGGGTAGAACTGGATATGGAGTGTTTAGTCAATCCCCTAGAACTGCCCTTAGCGGCAGTTTGGGTCGGAACTGCTCCATATTTCAAGCCGAAATCTATGGTATCCTAGCCTGTGCCAACCTAGGCCTCACCAGAAGGTACCAGGGAATGAACATCTGTATTAATGTCAGACAGTCAGGCAGCTCTTAAAGCTCTTGACTCCAACAGCATTTCATCCAGGCTTGTGTGGGAGTGCTTTAACACTCTCTGCAAGCTTGGATCACGCAACTGTGTGCGTCTTGGTTGGGTACCGGGCCACACAGGCATAGGTGGCAACGAATGCGCCGACAGGCTTGCCAAAAGCGGAGCAAGCATGCCATACACCGGTCCAGAACCGAGTTGTGGTATAAGCAAGTCAGCCGCTTACTAAAGTATAAACAAATGGTCCAGGAAGACACACCGCGTGCGGGTGGCAGAGTCACCAAGGACAAGCACTCGGCAAAAAGACTGCTTGCCGATTCTAGCTCCGGATTCACCAGATGGCTGATGGGGCTGGGCAGGATCGGGGTTAAGCAAGTGATTGCCTTGATCACTGGACACGGCCACTTCAGGAAACACCTAAACACTCTAGGTTTACGAAATGAGGCCTCGGAGTGTAGACTCTGCAATAAGTCGGAAGAGACTGCAAAACACATAATACTGGACTGTGAGAGACTGGGAGCAAGGAGAAGGGCTCTTTTCGGTGACAAACAACCAGGGCGACGAACCAGATGCTAGTATCGGGGAAAAGCTTCTTAGCCTAATTAAGGGCACGAAGATAGGCTTACCCCTCTAACATCAAAGGGGCACACAATAAGCTCAGGTTGACGTGTGAGGATCTATGAATCCACCCCAATATCCCAAAGGAAAAAAAAAAAAAAAAAAAAAAAAAAAACTCTTATATATTTACATCATGTATCAATTGCTAAAGCCAAAGCCAAGTTTTCTGTACAATCTAACATGTATTATATTTGTTACTGTATTTGGTACTAAGTGTTAAAATTTCAGTTCATGACAAAACTCTATAATTTGGATGTTAGTACAATTTGTTACAGAGCTGCATGTAATTTAGTTTCTTTTACCCATATATAATTGAATGCTAATTTAATTCAATTAAACACTTTTAGGACTATTAATTGTGTTTCAAATCAGTGAAATATGGTTTGGTCTATATTTAATATTAAAATGAATTTCACACAAATTAATTATTAATTCCTATATCTCTTCCATTATGAATCACTTATATTAATAACTAAAATATACATTGTTGTATTAAAAACTCTTACATTGAAGAGCTGAAGATGTCATAATAGTTGTGAAGGTTAATTTGTGCAAAGTTGTACAGTACTTAAGATGACTTACAGGAAGGAATGTTGACACTTTGCACTCCACAAATGATATAGTAACATCTCTAGAGACAATACAATTTCATATAAAATAGACACTGAAGCTATTAGTTTTACTTTATTATTTCTTGAACATTTATAAATCCCACCAAATTCAAACAATATAATACATATAACAAATAAGACCATTTATCCAAATAAAAACTATTTAAAAGAATACCTTCCAAATGATGACGTTTAATCAGTACTAAGATTAAGTATTCTATAAATGCAGCATTTCTACAAACTATCGAATAAAATCTAAACCTTGTCTGAGTGTGGATTTTGATGCAGGATAAGTGTTAAGTGGTAGGCAAGAAGATACTGCGAGGACTGATGGAATTGTTAATTTTGATATGAGTTTGGTTTTTCTGTAGTTACTGTTAAAAAATCCTAAATACAGAGTTAATTTTTACAAAGAAAATACAATTAGTATTATTTTATCACATATCACAACAAGATTTCATGAAACAGTTAAAGAATAAAAGCCCACCTCAGTCATTATAGAAAAATTTCTCATATAAATTATTCATGTAACAATAGATCCTTTACTTTAGTCTTATAAATAAATGTAAATGATTTATTGGAGTAAGACTTTGCCTCTCTCACCGAGAGGTCTTGGGTTAAACTCCTGGACGTTAACAAAATGTTTTAAGGTTTTATAAAAAAGGGGTTTTCCACCAGTCAGGTAGCCTGCATACTTGATATTTTGACGTACAACATACTGTTGTCAAATTTAGACAGTAGCAAGTTCAACACCACACTTTTTAGTCTTTAAGTTTTTGTATATGTTTAGGCTTATATCTTTAGGAAGTATTTGATACCTGAAGAAGAGGTCCACAAAATATAGTGTTCTACATTAATAACATATAACAATGAAAAATGTCCAAAACTCTAAAATCATTTGAAAACATCAAGTGTAATAAATTTTAAATACCTCCAACATATAATAAAAATAACCCCAAACCCAATTTTTCTGTTTATTTTTGGTTCTTAAAGTTTACCTGTCGCTTCCTTTCACCTCACAATTATATGGGCTATTATTTTATCAAATATATGTTTATAAAAAAACATTGTCAAAGTTAAAAAAAATGTATTGTGTATTGTAAAAAGTGTTATAAATTAATACAAATTTAATTTATACAGTCTAGCAGCTCCGCAGATACATCCACCGCCAGACCTTCTCCGTCAGCATTGCCCCGATCCGTCTCCACGACCCGTCCAGTGACATTTGGTGTACCACAGGTACAGGATCGGGCCAAGGACTTCCCAGTCGCTCCAAGAGTGCAGCTGTCCCTGTACGCCGATGTCGTACTCCTCACGGACATCTCTGCCAACCTGAGGATGGCAGGATTCTACATCCAGCGGCAGCTGCATCTACTGGAGCCCTGGTTGACCAAGTGGCGGATCAAGGTCAACGTTGACACGGTTGAAGCGATCAACTTCACAAGGACAAGGAAGCAAGCGGACGGCCGTCACCTGTCACTCAACGGAGACAACATACCATGAAAGACGATAGTCAAGTACCTGGGGGTACTCCTGGACAACCTGACTGACCTTCACTCCCCACGTTAAGAGGATCTGCGGTCTAGTGAGGCAGGGCTTGGCCAGCATCGGCCCCCTGCTCAACTCCACGAAGCTACCGACCAGGACGAAGGTCCTGCTCTACAAGGCCCTTATAAGACCAGTGATTACCTACGCGGCCCTAGCATGTTACCATCTAACCCTGCTAGACCGCCCGGAGAAAACTGCTCGCAGTCCAGAGCGTGTGTCTCCGGCAGGCCACTGGGCCGGCCTGGTTCGATGAGGAACACCGTCGTCAGAGCTTCGACCAACGTCCCTACCATCAGCAGCTTCGTGGAAGGCCTAACATCGAGTCTTGAGGAATCCGCAGAGTCCTCTCCGTGGGATCACATCCGGGAGCTTCGTGCCCAGGAGGTCCCCCAATTGCATCTTCCTGTGGACAACTGGACGACTTACACCCAACCACTACACTAACAGAGGGACAGACATGCAGCAATAGCTACTAGGGCCTGCAGACCCTTATTGTTCCCCTAGGTTAAAAAGCCTAAAGACGGGCAGGGCCAGCGTTAGATAGGAGTGGGGGGATTCCACCCCCCCCCCCCACAGGACACAGTTGACTGTTTTGTTTTATAGATATATATTTTTTTAATCACAAGTAGAAGGCCTCAGAAGCCTTTACATCTGCCCTATCCTCATGGGTGCCACTCCTGCCTGTAGCGGAGGGATCTTATCAAGCAAGAATAAGAGAGAGAATTCGGTACAGTACAAGGTCGGTTTGGTACTGATTTTAAAAAGTGCAAGTTGAAATTAAACTTTTTCTCTTAGAGTCCATACTTCGGGTATTTTTCGATGGCCCAAGGAAGGCAAGAATATTTACTGATGTTATTCAGTTTTTTTCTCGTGGATATATTCAAATAGATGGTGTTCCAATAGTTCCAGTTCTTTTAAATTCCAAATCACAGAATGACAGCGCATAGGTAGGAGGTCAGTGTTTCGTGGATGGCTTAATAAGAGCCCTCGGCTGCGCGTCTCGGATCCACTTGGCCTAGTCTGTAAATAGGCCTACCAAGTTTGGTCTCAAAAAAGGTAAGCCATTTAAAGTAGTTATCGTGCTTCACAAGGGAACACTTTTATACTTGACTTTTTTCAAGTAACAAATTTTATATAAAATATATTAATCTCTTAGTTACTTATAACACATCTATTCTTCTTTAATTGTTTTATTTATAAACTATGTAGCATTTTATACAACCAAATCTAAAAATTGCCATGAATTCATTAAAAAAGTTGTTAAGTGGATACACTTGTTTTCTACAGAATACTACTAGCAGAAAAATTCAATAAGCACTTTCTCATTATTTCTAAAGATTTTAAGGTTTAAGTCGTGTTTTATATTTTCTAGGAGCAATGAATTAATAACACATATTTTTCGTTGGGTCTCGTTTCTTGTACTGAGTTCGGGGTAAAATAACTGACTAATAAAGTTTTTAAAATGAGTAAAGAAACAAAACCAATTGACAATTAATTACATAACCAAGAAAGATAAGGAGCTTATTTTCTTATTATTTCCTAACACAGCTTGTAAACTGATAAAGTAGTCTAATTTAGATCACTCTTCTGCAGATTACACTCAAGATACACTTAAATTAAAATTTGTGAAAAAAGTATTACATTTGTAATTTTGTAGAAAATCAACAAGAATACAATATTACCCTAGTGATTAAAGAAGTTTATTAATCAGTCAGACGATGCCAAGATATAAAGATGGACAAATTACTTAATACATTTGTCCCATTATCTGATTGTCGCATAACTGGGAGCCGTTAGAAAGGTTTACTGACAAGGTTGTTAGCCTACGTTTGAACGATAACTAAGAGTTCCAGTCTATTCAAATGTTTCTTTGGGCAGGGGCTGTGAAATGTTCAAGATATAAACACGGCGTACTACCACGTAAAAAATTTTCGCGTTGGCCCTCAAGTGATACCTTTGTTTAACAGTTGGGGTTAATTAAACAACATTAATAGTTGAAATTCAAAATGAAAACGTTTCTTAGTTGTAGTTTCAATTCTTGATTGTAGGTACTGTATATCTGGACCGTTCGTATTACAACGACAGCAAAAACGCCGCGTCGCCCGCCGAGACCGATTAAGGGGTATTCCTTTTTATCGTACCATATTACAAAATATAAATTTCGCACGGCCACCACAGATTACAATTTTATTGTAAAAAACTATTAAAACGAAATATCATAGAAATAACAATAGGCGTTAATCTACAATATTGTCGCTAATCCAGTTAACCTTGTTTATTTAAAACAAACGAGTACCTTACATGTTTTTATATTTAACATATTTGGGTATTTTTTTGTATTATACGCGAGACCGCTCCCGTATTCAGTGCATGCTGTAGCTGTTATGGATAGGCGAATTTATTGTAAATTGTATTCGTATTCGTAGTTGTCCTTGGGCCGGGGGCACGTGGTCGAGAACAAAGGTCATTGACCCCCGCAACGCAGTGGCTCATAACGTCTCTCATCAATCCGCGCTCGTGATCAAACCTCTAGGAGTTTTTATAGTTCAATGATTCTGTATTATCCTCGAAGGTGTTGACTTTCCTTTCGCTGCCATCAGCACCGGTCGCGATTGAAACAAAATTTTGGAACATATAGACAATGTCGGCGTTACTCCACTAGTGACGAGGATGTATTAGAAATGGCAGAAGAAGAAAAATATATACTGTATAAGGACGATCTTAAACTCGCACCCGCGAGTATGAGATGATACACATATGCCCCACCCTCCAAACTCAAACCCTGAAAACAACACCAATGTGATAAGTCCGGAGCTGATAAGTCAGAGTACAAAAAAAAAAGTTAGAGGAATTTAGCTGTGCTCGTAGAGCCCAGATAATACCCTCTCAACAAACAAACGCTATCTGTGTGGCGGGTTGCGTTTACGTGCTAGCCGCTGAGATGAAGGCGCAACAATCTCTTTGGCGACTTTAAACTCACGATTTTGATTTACAGATAAAATTGACAAATACGTTATTTTCAAAAACACGTTAGACAGCACTATAACAACTCAAAAACAAGGATAAGTCCTATTATTCCTATTACTTGGTTTTCTCATATTATTTAATTCCACCACAATCAGCACTTTTACAAAACAGACTGATTTTAGCGAGTGTGATGAGTTATTCGGGCCAATACGATTCCTGAAAGGAGGGTTTTACCCGTGAGTCACAGGAAATGTTTTCCGGGACGCAGCGCATAATGCTACCCCGCCACCCCTCCCGCCTATCACCACACACTCAAGGACACGCGCCACAGCTAAAGTCCTCGAACTGGGCGTGCTGCCAGATTCAACAAGCACACAACTAACTGCAGTATACCATTGACACAATCAGCTAACATCATGGTAAGACATTTACATATTTGTATAAACCTCTATCTTAATCACCCAACTAATATAGCAGATGAGTAAATCTTTTAAATTGCACACTAAACTAATACTTTAAAATTCGTTGTCTAAAGTTTGTTTTTGAGAATGGAAAGATTATGAAGAAAACAGTGTTGTGAAGGACATTTGCCATTTTTCAGTGATTTTATTTAAACTTGATTCTAAATATTATAATAATATGTCTTACCACAACAAACACATTATAAATATACAACAGGCCTATAGAAGTAAAATATTTTAATAGATGGATTTCAAAAGATTTTTTAAAATTACTAAATTTATAATATAATGTATGTAATAGATAATAAAAATGAGATTTTATAACAAATTCAAAATATTTTCTAAAATTGCTAATTTTACTTTAATCAATTTAGTAACTCAAAATACTATTTTAATACAAACAAACTTTTGTTGTTTTAGAATTAAAATATTAAATTACATTAATTACAAATATAAATAAGTTATTTTATCTATTGTTAATAAACTTTTGTACACGGTTTATTATTAGGTTACATAATTATTGGAAGAAAATTATATTTTTCCTTTATGAAGCGACATTCTGAAGATGGGTTTTGAACAAACATCTTTATTGATTTGTCTGTTTTCATGTCAATCACACTAAAAGAATACTATGAATAATTCCAAAATAGTTTATGAAAATAATTATAAATCAAACCATAATTGATCATTTAATAGTATAATACAGTTTAAAATGCCAAAACCAGTTAAAAATAATGTGCTAGGATAGTTTGCACTAAAA
>NW_025787002.1:0-15528 GCF_021130785.1 Homalodisca vitripennis
AAAATAATAAAATCACTCATGGAACTGAAATAGTTATTATTAAAATATAGTACTACATATTAATTTTAATGAAATTTACTTTTGTTGTGTTAATGAATGAAAAAATTACTATTACTTGCTTGTGTGTTACAATTTATATTTATTTAAGTGAAACTTGGGAAAAACAATTTTATTCTTAGGTTAGTTCTATATAGTAGACTTTTACAGGTAACTTCATGTACCCATTACTGTGTGCTTTTCCATTTAAACCCACATAATATAAAGTATGTAAAGTTCACCCAGCAAGCCCATATCATATATGGACTAAATTTTATTTTATTTATTTACGTACATGGAAGTGTGGCCAAGATTTTGAGAACTTCTTGGGTTAATGGAAAATATATTTGGGTCACAGGAGTCTAACTCACTTTCAAGATTTCTTCAGGGTGTTTAACATTTGGCGCTTTCCTCATTCTTCTATCTTCCAGAGTTTTTTCCACAGCGGTCCACTTCCACCTTCAAACTGAAATTTTCATTACTTAGGGTATCTCCATCACCGATAATAGGTGCAAACTGTTCGAAAACTTTTTTTAAATTGACAATGAGATCATTTTTTTCTCTGGCATCCTCAACTTATATTGGTGGGAGATTTTTACTCGTAGGCCAAAAAACATTCCAGTGATGCTATAACTTAACCTGGATGTTAAGTCAGCACAACAATAAAAAAACTTTATCAAGATAGAGGTATATAAATAATATCGTCTGTAGTACTCTCTCTACGTCTCCTGGGTGATTTGATCTCTTAGTTTGGACTGCCCCCCTACGTATTGGTATCTTCAATTACACATGCTGGCTCCTCTGACTAGCGCTTTGGTTTCTCAAAACAATATTTGTTTGAATATATCATCACATTTAATCCTTCTTTCTTTTTATGTTTGCCATGGTGTTTGGTGAGGGGGGGGGGGGACTAGCGGTAAGATGCCCGGTTAGTGTCAAGTGATGGTGTTTCTGGTAGAAAGTCGAGCTGAGCCGGCCAATGAGACTTTTAGAACGTCAATTCAATGACATTCATTGATATTTAAAAAACTCAGGCCGTGGCATAAAGAGGTTGAGCAATAGTCACTGCAACTGACCGAAAGTTGTGCGATCTTGCCATGACGAAGATAAGATGTGGGAGTGCACCCAACCTCCCTTCAACTATCTGACGAATCCCAAGATCTGAACTGAATTACTCCTTTCATGTCGACTCTACCCGATCTAGTTTCACACATCTAACTACTTAACTGTCGCCTAGTGTTAATTTTTTAAAACTTGATTTCTCTTGGCCGACACATTGAAAAAACGACAACTAGCATGATTTCATTATTCCCTCACTGTCATTTCGGGATACATAATTGCCAATATTTACAGATAGTTGAAAGATGAATTTTGTTAGATACTTTATAGATTATAGATAAATATTTACTACTTAGCCTTTCCTAGTATATTTCTCGGGGGGGGGGGCACGATGGGCCCCCATGGCCCCTTCCCTGAAACCGCCCCTGTTGTCTTGGATATTCCAGCTATCTTCTTTGATTGCAATCTACCCCCCCCCCCCCCCCCCCCCCCCTATATGTATAAAATTGGACTCTTCTTGGTACTGCACCGTCTTTTAAGAGTACCTCAGGGCTACTTTATTGGGTTATCATATCTCTTTAAATTATCTTTGTGAATTTATCTCCTGGAGGTAGTTAGTGTCAAACTCTCGTTACAATATTTTTATAAACTTCGTACAATACTCTTTACACCTGAAAAAAACCTCTTCAAAAGCTTCAGGATAGCTTTATTTGTAGTAGACGGAATTGGTGTGTTAAAGAGTAAACAATAATTTTCCGGTGATACACCCAGCAAATACTCTATCAATCACTTGTTCATAAAAATCAGATTGTCCAAACCTTAAAATCTTAACTTCATCTCCAACTCTCAAGATTCTTAAGACTCCATAGCATAAACGAATTTGGGGAGGTTCGTTTCGGCAAAGGATATGGGATTTTCTGGGCATGTAGAAGACATTTGTAAACATGCTAACACAATGCTTGGGCTTTATAATGAGTATTTTTACTACGATGGTATCAACAATTATATTGATGTACTATGATCATCTTACTGCCCCCTGGTGAGACAGATTGTGTGGGTATGCCAGCCTCAGTATGGTCCAAATGGTTGCAATTGGTGTTGAAGTTGAGGATTATAGGTCCTGACAGCAGCGCTTCATCCCGTTTAGTTGCAGTCAGGACTTGGCATACAGAATTAATGGAGGTTGCTCTGGGAAATTCTCTTTCCAGAAAGAACTAAATCTTCCATTCTCTTGCCGTAAGACTCGGATGTGGTGATGTACTCTTTCGTTTGGAAGCATTATAAATGGGCTCATTCAATGCTCGTATCTCCCTTGGATCTTAAATTAGACTTCATGAGTACCAATAATTACATCATATCCTTGTGATCTACTATGTCGTAAGCATCCACTCACACAAAACTTTGACTTAATAGTCCCTTAGCACGAGATTTGTCTTATCTGGAAAATCAAAGACCTTTGCCCCACATTGCACATTGTGATTTCTTCTGCGACAGCCTCCGACACAAATCAGGAAAGACGAGCCTTTTCGAAGGTCTTTTCAGACTAGGATTGTGGGATATTATTGCTTTGAAATTACAAGTATAATTAATCTATTATCTGATTGTTTATTGTTATCTCTTTACTATTTATTTTTATACTTTTTTTCTGTAATTTTTTTTTATTATGTTTAATTTTGTTTTATCCTGTTGATAGTCATATTTATTTATTATTGTTTGTTTGTAATATGCTCTACTATTTATTACTCTACCGTTTTCACTGTTGATTCGTATTATTTATTGATAATTATTTTTACTCTAATTATTTATTATTAATGTACTATACCCCTAAACAATGTATTGTGTACTCTTAATGTTTATTTTGTAAAACTTATTAGGCCTATGTAAATCTGCATGTTTGCTTGTCAGGGACAAGTGGGTATATTTTTGTTTGTTCTTAAATACAATTATTCATTTAATATTATATTAAAGTTCTAAATTGTAGTTTAAATTAATTTATTATATAATGTTTCTTAATAAAGTTAATAAGTGGTGGATTTTTACACGTTTTTGGATTAAGGAATTGTTTATTCTTTATATTTGATTTGTGATTCAAATTCCCTTTAGCTTTAGGTACTTTTTTTCTTATTGATGTTTTTATTTCCACTATTGCTCGTTCTTTGTTTAATCTGTACCTTGCTTTGTGAACATGCTTGTATTCTGTTTTACCATAATTATTTTATTTATTTGTAAATTGAGCTACTGCCCGTTGATTAAATGAAACAATCGGTGACTGAACGTGTGTAAAGAATATAAATCACAACTCATTTTTTAACGGGGTCCTGAACTCACTGGCCACGACCCACAAGAGGAATTTCCCTCCACCTTTTTTGCCACACCAATCTTTTTTCTGCCATTTACTATTGGCCTCTAGTCAGTTCTCTGTGATTTGGTTGGTGAATGGCAGACCTTTTGTTAACCTCTTGTATTCTTTAGTTCAGTTTTTAATAATTAATGTTTTATTTTAAGTTAAGTGCATGTTTTTCTTTAGAGTTAGTGTTCACCGTGGACAGATGAACATACAAACATGTTTGTTCAGATTCACATCTCACTTACCCGTGTCACCAAGGCTTCTGGTATAATTTGCTTATTTTTAGCACTTTGATTGTAATTATGTTGTTTTGGATTAGTTATTCCACACCGAGGAAGAGATCAGGAATGTTGATCTCGAGATAAATAGTGTTTACTGTAATTTTTTAAACAATGGCAAAATGGCGTCCTGGAGTTATAAAAGCCTGTTTTTTCCTTCCAGTTAAAATGTTTTAAAATTTTGAAATTAATACATTTCTTAATTTTATTTTAAATTTTAGATTTATTCCATAACACCTTCATGTTTACATACCCACACCCCCCCCCCCCCCCCCCCCCCCCTCCTCCTCCCTGATTGGTATATGTGCATTTTCATTCATATTCACCTCTTTCCTTCCAAAACCATAATTCCTAGTTTATACCACTGCCACCCTACAAAGTAAAATGAGGCAGTTTTGTTATTGTGTTTTTGTTCAAAACAGATTAGCAACCAATTTGCTGAATTGAATAATTTTAGGTACACAGCTAAATATTTTAATACTATGTCTAAAGGCACATACAATTTTGAAAACTAATGTTTCTTATCTCGTACATCCACCTCTGCTGAGCAGAAAACATTCTCGTATATACACAAAAGTTGAGTATATTTCTCTATATTCTCATTTACTTATTTTGTAAATGAGTAATTTTCAAGTTTAAAAACATATTTTAATTTGGACAATCTAAGGTTGACTTTATTGATTTTGGAATTTTTTTATGGTAGTAGTAGTTCAGTTCTTGATATCACAGTCATCTACGTTGCATACATCAAAAGTGCCGTAGATGATTTATTTTTTGTATGAAAAAAACACACGTGTGTTGAAATCCACACGATAATTTGTCGGTTTATATTTGGTTACGTGCTAATAATCCTTAGGAAAACAATTTTTTTTTTAAGTTTGTTAGTAATAAAGGATGTTTTTTTAAAGGATTGTAAGATTTTGGGACATTTGTCATAATTATATATTAAACAAAATAAGAAACCATAATGTTTTGAAAATTATTGGAATTAATAAACCCTCTTCCCTCAGGAGTCAAAAATCTCCTTACACCTTACGTTTAGAGTTTTGTATTAGGAGTTTTCACAGTTACGAAAATAGTATATTTCAAATCCTTGAAATTGCAATTGTTCTATTTTTCATAACAATATAAACAATGGCACAAATAAAATAATTATTAGCCATGCAAGTATTGATTTTCTTTACTTATGTGCAACTTGGTATCTCGCATCGAGACACAATAATTTTAATATATTTTTGCTTTACAGAATCGGGAGTTATTAAAATAACATTTTATGAATTCCAGCAAGAACTTTCATCCAATTTCATGATGACCCTAGATAGACCTCACTATGGTTAAGGACAATTCCGTTCACACAACAGCACAGACATGACAGCTGACGTGCACTCCAGTCCCCACACCAACGTTCTGCTCAACTCCCCCGCATATAGAGGTCAGTAGAGAACATCCCTGTGCAGATGTTTGTTTGTTACCTTTACAATACTCATTCCATAGCCAGAAAACTATGAGATGAGCTAGGATTACTCAAACAAATTTACACCACTCAAAATGAGATTGTATGAGTTTTTTCCCCCTTTGGGGCGGCCTAATGCCATTGCACTTTAGCCTCAAGGGCTTTTTGGGCGCACCCCCCGGAAACACACCATGAGGTATCACCAGTCTACAACTGTTCAGCAGTTCAATACAAACTGGCCGAATAACAAACCTATCAAGTCCTCCCTGAGAAAATTCTACCACACCCTGTCACTCAAAATACCAAAGATGGCATACCTCGCTCTCTTGCTATTGCAGGGCAATCAAAGAGGGGCAGAGTGCTCCAGTCAGTCTCCTCCTGCTCATTACTAACAACCTTCCACCAGGAGCGGATCCTCCTGAACGGATGCCCAACTCTGTGATAGATGGCTCTTCACTCAGGTGACGCATTGCCGTAATGGCCATCAAACCGTAATGAGAACTCACATGACATTTAGAAGACATTTGGATCTGTTTTAATTGAGAGAAGGTCCGAATGGAGCCACCTTGGAGGAAGGTGACTGTGAATACCATTTTACAAGTACCTATTTCATTAAATTAATTAAATACCAACTATTGTATTAATTAATCGGTAAAATGTTTGGTATGAATTAAAGAGTATCTTACATCTTACTACCTAGAAGACATTTTAAAGAATCACTTACCCAGCACCAACCCTTTACAAAATTGTCTTAATTAACCATTTATCAAAATCTCATTTTTAAAAGACAAAACAGAATCAAATATTTTTGAGTAAATTTCTTAGAACTCATTAACTCCTTGTAACTTGCTTGTGCATTTCGCTATTACACTTTACACCTGCCACATTTTTTTTACAACCTCCCTAAATGTTGTGAAATGTTGATACAAGTTTGTTTTAAGAGAGGTCAGTCTGTTCTATCATTTTGTCTAGCTGGCTTTACAAGAAACCCTAATTCCCTGTGATATTGGGGTCCTACTGTTATCTTTATTTTTTTAATATTGAACATTTTAAGCAGTCAACATCTAAAAACAGGTTCACAACAGAAAAACATTGCTTACACGAACTCAAGTCTGGAAATATTTTGTACCTTGTCTGTAGAAGCCAAATGTTAGTCTAATACTGAAAGTGAAGATATTGAAATTGGGCGATAAGAAATTGTGTTGAACGTTGGCTGTTGTGACACAAGAACACTTGAGATGTTAATTATGACATTAAACCGCAAAGGCCTCTAAGAACTAAGATTTTAAGCAATGTTTACTTTAGCTATTGGGAAGCTATTGTTTTAGTTTGTCAGTATTTGACTGCAGAACCGCAGCTTTTAGCGCAGAGCAGAGGGGACTAAGATTGTCCTGTTAGGTCTTATTCAGTAGACAGAACCAGCAGTGAGTGTGTTTGGCTAGTTTGTAAAGGGTTTGTTTATGACTCAAATTTATAACCATTATTATCCAAATATTTTAAGATCTATAAATAATATTGTTTTCTTTTCATATTGATAAATTTGACACATTTTGTAGTTAACCCTTTTGAGTGCCAAGTACCTTTATTGATGTGGATAGTACTGAAAAGTGCCAGGTATTTTTCTAGTGGGTTGTACCTAAAATTTTTCAGTTCCTTTTGAATGCATTTTGCAAGGTTTTCAGTAAAAATAAATTCACAGTTTGAATTATGGGTTTTTGTTTGGTATATCATACACAATTATTTTATTTTTACTCTGAATAACTCTGCACCTAATTCACATTAAAAATAACAAAGTTACACATTCAATATAAAAAATTTTAAGCCAATACCACAACAAATTGACAGAATTTATTTCAATTTTTTTTTTTAACCAACCTTATCATTACCGAAAATATCATATCCTTTTCTTTGTCCATATCACTTGAAAGGGGTAATTGAAATTATCTATTTAAATCTTGAAAAATGTGTAATCATTATCTTCAATAATGAGTGAGTTGTTAACAACTTTTAAGAAACTAATGTCTACATGTGTTTCCGGTAGCCATGTCAACCAAAAATTTCTTATATGTGCGTTTCTAGATTCTGGATTTTCTGTCATTAAAAGTTCCAATAGATTCAGGAAAGTTACTATAACAATCTTATTTTGAAAAGAACAGTTTTCATGAACATATTTAATATACCTATTAGTTTAAAAATATACATATTTTATTTGTTAATGGATTTTTTCCCACGTACGTCCGTTTTTAAATCGGACGTTGGCACATTTTCGGCCAACTTTTGGGACTATGCGGTTTGTAAAATATGAATATTGGGCACTCAAAGGGTGAATTTCTTGTTAATATTTCTTTATGTGGCAACAGATTATTATTTGTTTATATTTTGGTCTCTGTTAGATGTTTCAATTGATGTCTCCAAAACCAAGTGTGGTCTATAGTGCAGGATTAAACAATGTACCCTCACACCAGGGGGCGCACCCAGAATTTTTGGTGGGTCAGTTGGGGGGGGGCTGGGGGGGCCGGGGGGCGGGGCTTCGGCTTCCCAAGTATAAAATGTACGCCGTATAGTTTTCCATTCCATGACCTTTCAATGTACCAGTAATATATAATTTAGTTGGGGCACTATAACATATCGGAACTACAATAATGTCAACATTTGGTAACATCACTGTATTACATGATCATTAGATTAATTGAGTAAGCTTTAAAACCAAACTGTTCTTTGCTGGCCTGTTTCATAATCAACTACAAGTTAATCTTATTAAGAGAATGATTAAATTTAAGTTAAGGGCAGTCTGACATGAAAAAAAATAAATTTTTTTGGGGAAATTTTGGTTTTTTATTTATTAATATTACTTTAGAATTTTCTCTTTAATAATGGGTATATAATATTACCTTCATTACTTATAATATTAACCTTATATAAAAAATATATATATAAAGGCTTGCAACTGTTGTTTGGCTTTGAGGCCACCACTCCTTATAGTAATAACAACAATCTATAAAATAAGATATTAATTGGTTTTTGTTATGTTGGTACTGTTTTGCTTTTAGTCTTGGTTTTAGCTGATATCACACACTGTACAGACAAATATGGACAGATGTACATCTGTTGTTATTATTTTATGTTGGAGGTTATTGTGGAAGATTTTGAAATACTGTGTGTTTGTGATTTGCAAGTTTCCCTGTTGTTTTTATTTGTAAAGGAGGTTTATTATTGGTAATTGAATGTAGATTAAAATGGGGTAATAAGAAGAGGAGTTAGGAAACTAAGAAAAACCTATGTTACAAGAAGAAGACTGTTGTTCGTAGTCAAGAAAACAGTAGTAACTTCAGGTAGATGAAGAGGATAGGCCTAGATACACCCAAAGTTGTTTCCACTTCCAATATTGAGAAAATTGAGCCCCCTAACCTAGCCTGCTATGATAATTCTAACTGATACCCTTACAGTATGACATAGTAAACATTGTACAGCTTAGAATCAGTTTTTGAAAAGATGTTGCAGTGTGTAGGGTTTGATCAATGGACAAACCTATCATTTAGTCGTAAAACCATTTGAGCAGGGCTCGCAGTAGTACAAGATTTCCGTCTCCTTGTAGCTGTGGCATGACAAAAGAGCTTTTGACAACACTGTTCCCAAAGACAACAGATATTAGGCCTAGGGCCTATTGAAGGGCACCAAGCAAAAGTTCACAAATGCTACTATGACTTGAAACCTAAGGTTAGATATATCGGCTTGCGTGTAATAGGAAAGGGCTTATACTGCTTGCCCCCCTCAAAACTCTTTGGCGGCATGATTGAATTTACCCGCTTCCGCCCAGCAAGTTCAATCAACATGAACAGTTTTTGTCCAGGCCATGTAGAAAGGTTGTGTGTGAAAAATCTATATGAAGGAGAGCAGTGACAGAAGCAGTTATTGAAAATGGAAATTTCCTAATGGACTAATGTGTTGTGCGGTTGACGGAAGGAAGCTAAGCTGGGCAAAAGCGAGGCCACACCTCGACTTAAATGGCGTTGTCACTAATTACTTCAGGCAGATACGGGTAAAGTAATAGATTATTTATTCTAATGTCAAAAATACTGTAACTAACTGCCCTACAGAGAACAAGCAACACAAACCACTCTAGAAATTATGCAAGGCAAATTATGTATGGTAGCTAGTGGAGGTATGGAAGCTGAAAGGTGCGACTGCAATGTTCAAAAGATCCGAGACTAAATACGGTGTTCGCTATGTGGAGTTACCTTGGAGATGGTGACTCCAATGGCTATGCAGCAGTTGTGTGCAGAAGGCCACCATATGGCCCAGATGTGTCCATTTCAGAAGTTGGAATGGTGTAGGACCCGTACATGTCCAGAAGAAGGACGGATGGGGACAAAGAATAAGGGACTTTATCATGAAAATTTTAAAGGCTTTGAAGCTTTCTGACAGGAAAATCTCTTTTCTGGGCGAAAAGGTAAGGCTAACAAGGGGAAGGCGATCCAACAAATCCAAATAATTACTATGGACCTAAGCCATCACGTAGGAATACACCAACCAGCGTTTGGAAAGGCCATGAGGCGAGACGCAGTGTTGGGCGTTGTACCTGGTCATGTTCAGTCTACTAAAATCGATACGCCTTGTAGATATTTTATGCCCACGACACCGAAGGACCACATGGTGTAAGTATAACCAAAGCCGCCAAAGAAAAAACTAAAATATGACCACAGCCAGCATTTTTCAACCTCTCAACCTGGTTCTATGAAAAGCAAATCAAAACTATTATTTTAAATACTTTTGTGCAGCCTAGAAACTTACTCATAGAGAGAGAAAATGTGCTCAAAGGAATAATCTCAAAATCCTTAATTGAGTCTGATGAATAATGTCATTTGGGCTCGGCTCCCTAAATAGCGCCATAACCCTTTGTTACACCTAGGTGCTCTTAGAGCATAAGGTGTCTTATGAGGCAGTCCTATCATTCAATGATGGGTTACAGCTCCAAAGTGAAAGTTTTAGAGCACATTGGGCTAGAACCAGGACTGAATATGCGGTTAGCTTATAAAAAACGTTCTCGACACCCGCAGCGGATTCGCAAACGCAAGATAAAGCGGCTACCAGACATTGAAAAAAAAACTCAGGCAATCAAGGACCTTTAGGGACCAAAAAGCAAGCTGGAGGATCTGTATCAAGAAGCAAGGAGGAATCCAGACAACCTCCTTCCTACAGTGCAGGCCATCATTAAACCAAGGTATGAGTCCATAATTATTGCTACCCTTTCTTGCTTTTTTGTCTTGATTTGCCGAAACTTGTTATTTCTTTAACTTTGGGGGTGCCACTCATAAACTCAAAAGAAACTATCATAGGCCTACCCCAGTCAAATTTTTATACAGTATTCTAACTTACTATTGCCTAGTTTCCCCTCATGGGATATTTAATAAATATCTCTTGTCCAATGAGGCATCAGTAAAATCACATTTTTACTTATAAAAAAAGGTTGTTAGGTTAAAAAACAATAAATTATAAAAAAAGTATAAACTTTTTAATTTTTTTTTCAAATTTATAAACCTCATGATAAGACCTATGATTAAAAGCTATTTAATTAAGTATAAATAAAAATCAGGACCTCTATCTAAAAACCATTACAAGTGATATAGGTTCCCATGTTAACATTTATGTTCTTATTGGGAGGTCGGACTTGCCCTTTCATAGGCTACTATTACATTTAACAAAGCTTTTAGCTCAATTTATTACCTTATTTATAAAATTACAAGTTAAAGCTTTATTATTGATTTTTATTATGAAATGTCATCCTGGAATTAAGTTGGACTGGTCATTTATTAGTTTTAAGTTTTCAAGGAAAGAAATATTACATTTAAATTACAAATGTAAAATTTAATGATTAACATTAATGAGATGTAAGTTAAAGTTAAAATATTTACAAGACAAAATCTAGACGTCTGGTCGATTTTTTGAGAACAGAAACTACCTCTGTATTGGTCACTTCTATTTCACGGTGAATATTCAAAGCCGCCAGTCCACTCAGTCTGTTAGCACCCATGGTATTCCTTAGATAGGTCTTGAGTCTACGTAATGTTGAGAACGACCTTTCTGCTGTACTCGTAGTTACAGGGATAGTGCACAATATTTTCAACAATATGTGGATGTTAGGAAACATGTCCTTATCACACAAGTTCAACAAATCAATTACATTTCTTGGTGTGTTGGTGTGGGTCTTAAAGCTGTTGTGCCACAACTCAAACTCGGCTTTGAGCAGGCTTTCGTTGTTCCCACCACTTTCAATTATGTCATTTTTATAAAAACAACACAGCTGCAGATAATTAAGTTTTGAGGTTTCTTCCTTTCCACGTGATCCATCGGCTGTAGGCATCAGACACTCAAACCCCTTCAATATGTCTTTATGTTTCATGAATCGGGATTCCAAAGAACTTATCAAAGATTCAATCCAAGGGATGAAAATAGATCGCCGGTAGTACACTTCAGGCGTATCTGCTGGTGTGTTGTTTCTATTTTGTTGTCTGCCAACTGTTCGGGGCATGGAGATTTTACATCCAAAGTTGTTGGCCATATGGGTAGCCTCTTCAAACAAGGAGTGAAACTCTTCATCCGCATTTGTTCTTATGGATTTTAGGCTTTCAAGTACAGTTTCAGCATGTGTGATTGCAGAAGATAGTTCCAAATCACTTCCTTGCAGCTTTTTGCTTAGGTTTACAGTGTAACCAAGGAGCTTGTCTGATGCCAAGAGAGAAATGATGAATTCGCCTTGACGTAAAGAGCTGAGTAAAATAAGAGTTCCAGAAGAAGAGTCTCTATCACTCCAGTTTTTTTATTTCCTCCAACGCTACTTCAACTGGTTGAAGAAGCTCCTTCATGACAAAGACGGCATCATGCCTTTGCACCCATCTTGTTGGACAAAGTTGTAGCAGTTTTTTCCTGTTGGTTTCAACATTTATCTCCGATGCAATACACTGTTGTAAAAACGGCTTGTCTTTTAGGAGTGTTGAAAAAATTATACACCCTCTTCTACTATTCCGAAACAGTTTCTGATAGGTGCAACTTCAGAAGCGTTTGATAATGCCAGATTAAGGCTATGAGAAGCGCAATGCACAAATATTGCTGTGGGGTGAGCTTCTTGGATACAGGCTTGGGTCCCATTAAACTTCCCACTCATGGCAGCCGCTCCATCGTACCCCTGGCCACGTAGGTTATTGACGTCAATGTTACTATCTTCAAGTCCTTTTATTACAGTTTTTGCCAACTCCCTACCGGTTGTGGAGGTTAGTGGCATGAACTTGAGAAATTGCTCACATATTTGGTAATTATTTGATGCATCAGAATCTACGTATCGTAGACACAACGAAAACTGTTCAATTGTTGAAACATCGGACGTTTTCATCTGCGAGAATACTAAAAAACTTAGCCTCTTTAACTTTAGTTGCTAGGTTTTCAGTTATGATCTGGTTACAAGCATCAATTTATTTGGTTTTGGATGTTCAAAACTTATGTACGTAGCATTTTTCTACCACATGATTCAAAGTGTTTTTTTTAAATCTTGATCCCCCGCTTCAATTCTGGCTCTAAGCAGTTGCTCTAAAGTTACCCTCATTCTCGGCAGGTCTACGATTTATATCCAAACTCAGCCATAATCTCTATGGGCCCCTAAAGAGCAATATTTTGCCTTCCACACAAAATAATAGTGTCTATTATCGGAAGGATTCTTTTCACGTTGTTTTGGGCTTGAAGGTCTTTCCCTTTATCAAGGGGATTTGTCGAACTGATTTGATTTCCCCACACCCCCCCCCCCCCCCCCCCCTACCCCCCCCCCCCCACTACTATCCCCATTACTCTTTTAAAGTTAGCTGCGCTTACAAAAGAGTAGTCCTTGTGGTATCTGTGATGGCTGCATGCTTTTCAAATTATTTTATAAATCCTTTTTTCCAGTTAGAAAAATACCTTCCTCAGACAAGTTGGCCAGTATAGTTGAGCGTTACTCTTGCCTACTTCTTTTTTGGAAAAAGCCATACAATGAACACCAGTATGCAGTGTCTTCAATTCCAGAATAAGACAGCCAAGGATATTTATTTAGCCATGAAAACAAAAATTTTCGTTGTTGAGTCCCGTTCGTTCCTGTATAGGAAAGTTAAAACTACTTTGAGGCGCTCTCTCACAATCTGTCATTTCAACACTTTTAACTTTTCACTGTCTGTCCATTTTATTGTTTTAAACAAAGCACTGTCTAAGTTATTTTGACTTACATCGGACCTGCAGGGGGGGGGGGAAGTTCTTACGTTTGCTCCCGAGGACATCCTCCAACACAAACTCAGGCTGTTCTGCACATGTAGGCAGCTCCTTACTTGCCGAATTATTTTTGTGGCATTTCACACGGGGTTTAAAATAGTTTTGTATACTAGCTTTTCTTTTATCTACCATAACTTACTAGACTACTGTCGCCAACCAATTTGTCAGACCTTAGACCACAAACACAGCTTGAATCATTGACAGCCAGACAACCGATAACACCCACACTATACTGCAATTCGATAAATAAAACTACGGACTGTCACAATGGACAAAAAGGACAAAATTCACGGCGGTTGCCCGGGTGGCAGGCGCGCGGGGCGGCAGCTATGCGGGCACGGTGCGCGTCTGGTGAGAGTTGTGGAAACTAGAGCTGGTCGCCCACTGGCAAGGCCACGTAGTCATCGCCATAGAGCAGGATGGCATGGAGGGAAGCTAACACAGCAGCGCATGCAGTATTACTGTGAATACATACGTCTAAATATTTGTTTCCACAACTCTTGATTTCTATGAATTTAATCTGTGTTACTTTAATAAATAGGGTTTAACGTTACCATTCATTATAGATTATAAAAGTACGATAAAACCATTATATGGATGATAACATACCGAATGATTAGTCACCTACAGTATTTATTAGTCGGATATGCTTCATGTTCCTTGGGGGGTCCTTAAGCCCCCAAAGCCCCCCCCTGGAGTTGCGCCACTGCCTCACACTTCTCTTCTGTTCAGATGAGAAAAATTATCAAACTCTCACTCATAGAGCCAAGAACACCACAATACATCAAATCGCTGTTCTTCCATTTCTGTCAAATAAATCCTAAAGTTGAAGAACAAACGATTCTGGGCTGATCACATGTGGCAGTAAGAGTGGTAGAAAAGCTAGTGGCCTTTTACCTGAACTATTCTGCATGTAACCTATGATACTAGTGAAATAACGTTTTATTGTGCAACAGTTAATTAGTGATTAATGTGCATTTAAAGGCCTATTTTGCAAAGGGTTTTAAAGCAATATGTGTTCATTATGCATTCTTTACTAGTATATTCTTCTTAGTAATGTTCTTAGTATCCGTTGTTTATTGCATTATCAAGTGTCAAAGAGTCAAATCTAGATATAATTCCCATAAGAAAGGATGTATTTGTGTTCTGTTGCAGTCTGTGTTCACTCCTTTAGAAATTATGGCAGCATTATTTGCAGCTACGGTTCACGACGTTGATCACCCAGGATTAACAAACCAGTTCCTTGTAAATTCAAGTAAGGATTTCTATGTTTTAGAATCTAACGGCATCTACAATCTTTATTAAACATTGAATTTGCCATTTCATTACTTCAGGATATATGTATGTAGTCCAGAGATACTGATCCATTATGTTGTAGTTTAATCGTATTTAAATAGCATAGAATAACTGTTCTGAGAATAATGGTAATTTTTTGTTGCAGTCAGAATTAGAGTGGAGCATTGTTGTATTCTGTTTGGTTGTCAATTCACTTATTATCAATAGACATCATAGATACAATTCAATTTGTTGTCATTAAATATATGACTGTTATTAGTGAATATAAAATCACTAAATATGGAATGAAGTATATGATTTAGAAATAGAAACTGTATAAAAATACAGAAAGGAGTAAAAACATAAATAAACAAGTTTGTTGAAAAATTTTATAATTTAGTTTCTAAAAGAAATAGGGTCTTGATTTCTGAATAACTTTCATATAACAAATTACAGTTACAAATAAACTTTCTTTATTTTAAAAGATTTGAAAACATGTTTAAAAAATTATTGTTTGTTTCAGGTTCCGAATTAGCATTGATTGTACAATGATGAGTCGGTCCTTGAGAATCACCATTTAGCCGTTGCTTTTAAACTTTTACAAAATGACGGATGTGATATTTTTGTGAATCTTAGCAAAAAACAAAGACAAACACTTAGAAAAATGGTTAAGACATGGTAAGTTGTACAACAGTATGGTGACGTTACAGGTATCTAATAGATTTTAGTCCATATATTAACATCATACAGTTGAAGAGTAATATGAACACATTCAATTTTTTTTTTCTGGG